>NC_044499.1:48590814-48638314 GCF_902362185.1 Chanos chanos | reverse complement strand
TCACGTTGGACCAAAAAAGCAAAGTCAAACTGTACAATTTCAAATTGCGTTTCAGGTTGTCAGACATGGTGTACACTTCACTGATACCGTTCTTCACAATTCTATGCTACACGTTCAGTCCCTAAATAACTGTTCCATAACATCAGTACCATTATAGTGGACATGTTGTAGATGTTGTCAGTGCCCACATGGCATTGACCGTCATTGGGTTGAACAATGCCCGCCAGGCGGCCATCCAGTGCCACGTGAGTCTTGGCATCAGTGGTGAAGACCAAAAGATGAGATGCACCTGGGCGCCAACCAATCTTCTCCTGAGGGGTGAAAGAAAGAAAGAAAGACAGAAAGGAAGAAAGAAAGAAAGACAGAAAGGAAGAAAGAAGGTGGAGAAATGAACAAAAGTCATGATCCAACTAGAAGGTAGCAGTAATATCACTTCAGCTGACTGTATGACAGTCATATTTGAGAAATGTTGTTTGTTGTCTGTAGGGAACTCTTTCTCTCTCTCTCTCTCTCTCTCTGTCTATATGTATGTGTGCATGTTTGAGTGTGTATGTGTGCCTGTGTCTGTGTGTATCTGTATTTGTGTGTGTGTGTGTGTGTGTGTGTGTGTGTGTGTGTGTGTGTGTGAGCCAAGAGTCTTGCCCACCTTGCACACTGCTGCCTGGATGATGGCGTCAAATCCTCCCTCGGGGGCATCCCTGTTCCGTGACACCTTCTGCTTCTTCACCTCCTCTGTGAAGCGGCTCACCTCCTCCGTCAAAGATAACACATGTTTGTAGCCAAACTGAGGCTGGCAGATGTATGGGATTCTATCACCAGCAGCAGAGGAGAAACATAAAATAAGAACATGCAGCTAATTCATAAATAGCCACTGAAGAACTTGGCAGTCTGCCTACGTTTGTCTCTGTTCTGGCACTACTAATTTAACAGTGAGGTTACTGAGTTTAATCAGCGTTCTAGCTTGGCTTGTCTTTGCTCTGGTACTACTAATTTAACCGTGAGGTTATTGAGTTTAGTCAACATTTAAGCTTGACTTGAAGCTGGACTCAACAATGGCATTGTGGAGTAATTCTATACATGTTTATAAATGCCTCCTGAACGATGAGTAACAGTCTTTGAGATAAGTAAGTCAGACTGTTTGTTTTATAAGGAAGCAAAGGTTGTTGTGTTGTCTGGACCTTAATCTCTTGAGTGACAGTCACCGACTGAACTTTTAATGTAATCACTGGGTCACAGCGTGTAATTCAACAGTACCATCATGATTTCGAAATTAATTTTACAACTACAACACTTCGGGACTGAATGTAAGACCTGCTTTAGTCATACGGGTCAAACGGATGTCCACCGTAAAAATGTAATTAATTTAATTTAATTGTAAGCATCATGCTAACTTGTTGTTTTTATCAATCTATCATGTTCATTGTAAGTAACTTAACCCATATTTAGTTTGGGTTGGTCACCACACTCAAAAAGGTCACAGGTTGGCTGGCACACAAATGTCCTTATAGTACATGCTCTTCATTGGTGTAACAATCAGAGTTGGATTTGTGCCACCAATACTTTTACTGCAAAACAATTATTTTTTCTTTCAGTGCTTTAAGAGCACTTATTTAATTATTTGCTTATATAGTCATGGTATTTTGGGAGGTAAATAATTTATGAGTACTCAAGCTAATTCTTTTCTAAAATTTTCAACTAAAAATAGTGACACAATACTTCAAAAGTGTAGTAATTAAAAAAACAAACAAACAAACAAAAAAAAAACCACGGGGCTTGAGTGATAACAAGAATAAAAGTATAGAACATCTAAATGTTAATTACTTGAGTTAAGAGCAAGTATAGAAAAAAACATGCCCTTAATAATTTTAAAATTGTGATGACGTATTTACGCCCCATGTTAATGGTTAATAGTTGCAGCCTGCTGTGAATGCACAGTGGGTCTAATGACTGTTCCACAATGTCCAGGCTGATCGCTCACCCAAAGCAGGGGTTGAGCACTGCCTCTGGGGGTGAAATGTACATATACGGGGACACGGGCTTGTCCACAAAAGCCCCGAAGCCCATCCGGAGGTTACTGGTGGTCTTCCCCATTGCTTCGGCCAGGCCTTTCCCCAGGGTCCGCAGACGGTACAAGTCATCATTCATAGAGTAGGACAGGTCCATCAGATAGTACAGGTCTACGGGGTAGTCCTCCACCTGCCGAACCTTCACGGTGAACCGCTGGGAGTCATCTGTGGAAGAGGGAGAGCTGGGTATGTAACAGGGACACGACACGGGCGGAGTTTGGTCTAAATATTGCTGGTTAGTGAGAGAGAAGGGATTGGGTGTGTGTAGTGGGAGTGTGTCTAGTTTAAGTGAATCAGTGTACAGACATGTTTTCAATCTTTTATTAATTCTATCTGAGACCAGTGAAAAGCCTGCGTTAATCCATCTGCATCTGTTGTGGAGAGGTCATTTCTCTACATTAATATGATGACATGATGATGATGATGATGATGATGATGTATTCCTGAACACACCCGGTCTGAGGGTGATGTGCATCCGCTGGGGCTGGATCTGCGTGACATCAGTGGTCGATCCAGATGCCTTGTCACTCAAAGGCTTGTTCTCTTTAACAGTCATCTGACTGACAGGATACTCCAGCGAGCCCTTCGTACATCCTGCTTCTAGAAGGTTCTTCTTTAAATCACAGCGAGAAGAGCCGGGTACCCCCTGCCCAAAGTCCTGATGGGAATTACAGTAATGAAGAGACAGGTCTGTCGTGAAAGTCCTTAGAACAGAACATAGCTGGCTATGTTACATTAGACTTTTTGACTTTTATATTATATTTTTGTCAGAAAATGAATTGAATGGTTCAAAACGTGTTGTCAGAATGAAAATGCTTTAGTAAAGAAAAATGTTACAGTAAAGTTACTAGAACTCTATCGAGGCCGAATACATTGAGGTAATAAGAAACAGACATCATGCAAATCCCTGACAGAGACTTTATCATGGTCTCCCACATGCAGTCAGCTAAGATTAATGGCCAAGGGAGCAAAGTCACATGGAAAGGGAACACTGAAGAGTTTTGGGACAAGGCCAAATATTTGGACCGAAAGAATGAACAATGGGGGCAGGTCTGGATAACACACAAAGAAAGGATGTTCACAAATCGAAAAACTCTGGTCTGTATTTGGTAAGGTAATGTATCGGTCATGCTGTAAGGTAAGACATCTCCTTTCCAAGTTTCCTTGGTTCAACTGGAGAATTTAGACTTAGGGCAAAGACAGTAGAAAAGCTACAATCAGAAAATATTTAATCTACCATCCCTCTCACGCGTTCTGTTCTCTTTAAAAACTAGTTTCAAAATCCTGTTTTAAGAGGCAAAGACTAGACAGTTTGTACAAGTATGTTAAACACACATTTTCAAACAGCATTTTCGAAAGACAATTTCAACAGATTTTCTCTGTTGCATGAAAAGGGTGTTATTTCTTTGGGGAAGATGACCACAACGCACCAAGTGATAAAGGTCATCACAAGGTCAGATAAGGGCTTCTGTTATTTTGTCATGCTTGACAGAGGATTAAACGATTGTGAAACAGGCCTAAAACATTTTGCGTAATGCAGTATCACAGGCATATTGCATGAACATCTACAAAGGATATAATACTGAACGACGATTAAATAGGAAGTGGTAACGGCGTATATTCTATAAGCATATAATATATCAGGAATGAAGACGCTCCTACGCGAAACATACCTCTTGAGCGCACCACGCGCAGGTAGGATGCACTGCCAGGCACTGCTGGCATGTGCTAGCTCCTCTGGACGTACAGATGTTTGACGCTAAAATCAGATAGAAAAGGACACGTTTTCTGACCATATCCAACGACATTTACAGCGCGATGCACAAAAAAACGGAATTAACAACAAAATTGCTAAGATTAGAAATTTACGCTTTACGCGACTGATACAATTTGTATTGACATGAAATTCTTAGGTGGAAGCTTTCTGAAGTTGTAGAGTTTGGAGTGTAGCTTGGAGACCATGTAATCAAGACAAAAAAAAAATGCAAATATTTGAACATTTAGAATAAACCAAGTCCACCAGCTCTTTTGGGAATGACTGAACTCTTAACACCACTGAGCTATCAAATGGGTGATCAACCAGCAGATCGAACGCGCTCTAAAAGTTCACTGCAGCGAAATAGCGAAGAAAGCGTGTAACGGTAATCCAAGTACACACGAACAAGTCTATGTACAACCTAAGGCAGAGGCAACCATAAAAATGACTTCACATATTACAGTTTTGATATAAATTTTTCTTTCTTTCTTTCTTTCTTTCTTTCTTTCCTTCCTTCCTTCCCACCAGAGCATCACAATTAAGCATCGGACCACTCTCCCGACGACCGAGGGTGCGCGGACATTTCAGGTAGTTGATCACCTCAAACAGATCAGGGCACATTTTTACACTGACCCCCTGATCATCATATCTGAACTTGCTAACTGCTTGCTAAGCTTTTATCATTATAATTAATACTAACGAAGGTATTTAGCCGTCTGAAGCCCACCGTCCATAATTAACAGAAACAACTGACGGTAGCCTAACGGGCAAAAAGCGAAAACAGAACGACTTACCTGAAACATCATTCAGGACAAATAAAAGTATGTAATATATCCAAAGTATTGACTCTCGTTTCCACATCCTATTCATCTTGGCAGAGAGCTATGTTCTAAGCGAGGGCGTTTACATCTTGTTCTTGAACATTGCGCCTCCTCCTTTCCCCTGCCCTTGTAACAGTTACAGCAACGGCCAGCACCAAATAGAGTAAATTGTAGCCAACTTTTCCACCTCTTATTCCACCATGACTAAGCAGGGAGAGGCTGTTTAGTCGAGCCAGACAGTCCGTAACCCAGTGTTTGTGAGAAAATACTGCTGACAACAGTACAAATGACCTGTCAATCTGACTCCACCTCTTGAACGGTCGTACGGTCATTTCGGAGAGTAACACACTAATGACAGGTAATTTACTCGATATCAAACCCTCACTTTTCACTTACTTATATTTAGATAGATGTAGTAGGGGCAAAGAACACTCAGATATTTTAATACACAGAATAAAAAACATTGGAGGATAAGTTCTACTGGCCAGTTTGAGCTCTTGTCAAAACTGTGTTTGACAATTGATCATTTATCAAGCGGAAAGCAGACAAATCTAATTAAAATTCAGCTTACATAACATTTGCTCTCAGATGATGCAGAACATATAGTATTGGTCTTTGTTTGATTCTGAGTACCACTTATGATTTCGGTGTTACACCTTAAAACCGAGACACCTGATGAGTAGGAGCGAGATGTATTTTTATTAAAAAAAGGGCTCCGATTATAATTCTCCCCCTAGTGGCCGTATCTCTGTAGTACACATTTTACGTTCATCTAAACGGCAGAAATGCCTAGGCATCCTCAAATAAACATAGGCACACAGACAAACAAACTCTTTCAGGGGGTTGGATACGATTGTTTGTGGCTTTAGTTTTATGATCCCGTGGGTAACATGGTCATCCTTGGGAAATTTATTTCTGCCGCCTTTTACCATGCATAAACAAAACAACTGGCTTCTATGTTATTGTTATTGCATTTAAGTCTCTCAGGGCCATTTAAAGTTGTGCACAAAAGAATTATGACCCAAACCTATGACTGCATGCGTCAACAAACACACAAACAATGAATGAGCTGATCGATCGATCGATCGATCAATCAATCGATCAATCAATCAATCAGTCAATCAATCAATCAATCAATCAATCAACCAACCAACCAACCAACTCATCAATCAGTTTACAGGTAGTTAGTCATTCTGTTGTCTGTGTGAACATGTGGACAACTACGAATGCAGAGTCTATGAAATAAAACGATTTTTTTACTGGGAACCTCAGAATTTGACTTTTGACTACATAGCAGGGAGACGTGGTGTCATTTGCTATGATGGCGGCTCCGTAGCAGTGGGTAGATGATCAAAACTGAAAGGGCATTATCTCTTCCTGGGATTCACCTCACGCTTGGCCTCTGTAACACAGATGAGGGTTTCAGCAGCGTGTCAGTTTTATGTTAACATTTGCAATAGATAACATTTTTGAAGCACAAATCCTCACTCAGGTAACACATTTCTAAATGACACTTAATATACTTTTGGTGAGGTTACTAAAGCAATGGAAAATTAAAGATATCTTCCATAAATAAAGCGACTCCAGAAGATTTAATAAAAAAAACCCACATCTACATCATCTTAATGTTACATATTTTGAATATGTTGATGTTTTGAATGTTTGTCAGTGTTCTGAATGGCAGGTTGTAAGAGCTTGTGTTCTGTGGAGAGATTATAATGAAAGACATTCAAAAGTGTTCGTGAAAGTAGAGTTACTGGGAATTACAAGAAAAGATTACCCTTTTGTCCAGGTCACCTTGCAACGCTCGGGTCACACTTTCACGACACCTCCCCAAACGTGTAGCCGTTTTCTTCGCCACCTCCTATCAGGTTAGGAGGGCACTCGCAGACAAAGCCCCGGAGTAGTCCGGAGGAGGCTATTTTTAAAGCGTCTATCAGCATCCTTTAGACGTGCCGACGGATTGACAGGACAAGTGTGACCAGCAGGATGAAGGAAGGAGGGCCAGGATCCAAACCACTCAAACCTCCCCCCACAGCCCCGCCCGCCAACACAGCATTCCAGGAGAGAGTGACAGCGAGAGAGAGAGACACAGAGAGAGAGAGAGAGAGAGAGAGAGAGAGAGAGAGAGGTCATGGAAAGCCCCCCTGTCATTCCCACCACCCCCCTGCCCTACTCCACCTCCCTCTCTCCCTCTCTCTCTCTCTCCCCCACTTTCCTAGACCACAGGGGTGTACGTATGCAACTGTACCACCCAGGTCTGCTATAAGCAGAGCAGGCAAGCAGGGCCACTGAAGAGGACTGATGGTCTAGGGATGGGACAAGATTACTGAGGAAGTCTACAGACAGACATACACATAATAAACAGACAGACAGACCAAAACAAAGAGAATGGTGGCAGAGGAGGTTATGGTAATCCTCTCAGGAGGAGCTCCGTGGGGATTTAGGCTTCAGGGAGGAGCAGAGCAACAGAAACCACTCCAGGTGGCCAAGGTAAGAATGTGTGTGTGTGTGTGTGTGTGTGTGTGTGAGTCTATGATCGGAGTGATCAAAGGAGAGAAGAGCTATAGTTGGAAATGAAAAAAGAAAAAAGATTTAATTTCTCTGCATGTCCTTTCAAATCTCCGTACCACATGCTCGTGATCTATAAGTTGACTGGCCATTTAATTTTAGCCACAGAACCGTATGTCCGAAATTTTCTAGTCATGGAGAATGTGTGTGACATCATCAAAACCTTACTGTACCTGTCAACTCGTCATAAACAACACATAAGCAGTGCCTCTTTCTCCCTGTCTCTTTATGTAACAGGTGTTAAAGTGAAGCTAAGAAATAAGACTTTCACTCTCAAGCAATGTGAACTTTTGCAACATCCAATTTGGTGCTGACAGCCATTTTAGACGCTTCTTTTTCTTTCTTTCTTTCTTTCTTTCTTTCTTTCTTTCTTTCTTTCTTTCTTTCTTTCTTTCTTTCTTTCTTTCTTTCTCTCTTTCTTTTTTATAATAAAGTTTCTATTATGAAGTGCCTTGTGAAAACACAGCTGTATCAGGCTGTTATAAATTGAATTGTTAGGACACAGCAGTGCTTTCTGATATGAGACACTGAGAAGATAGGTCAGTTCCCCCACATGGCAGAGAAGAATGTGTGGTAGACTTATCTAGAGTAGAATGTTCAGATTGTTCAAGGCACTTTCTAATGCCCAGATATTTAGTGCAGTGGAGTTCAAGGCCTCACTGCTTCCAAGTAAGTGAGGCTTGCGTGGTTGTGAGTGAAGTGTGTGTGTGTGTGTTTGTGTGTGTTTGTGTGTGTGAGATGTACGTGCGTGTGCGAGTATACAAGAACATGTGGGTGTGTTTTTGAGTGTTTGATAGGTTTATGTTTTCCCTCCATGTAAACATTTTGATATTTTCAGATACTTTGTCTTTGCTCACTTTGAATGTTAATGGTTTGATTCAGAATTCCTCTGCTGTTTAACTTTGCCGTCCTCCTACGTTGATGAAGATGTAGAACGAGGTTAGATGGGCTCTCTGGGGGCACTCTGCACGCTCACCACTTCCCTAGATAAAGCTGTTAGACCACTCACAAGTCATTCCTCTCGATCTTATCACATTGTCGTCTTTTTTTTTTGGGGTTTCCACGTAATCCAGAAATTTCCCCTTACCCCTCCCTCATACTCCTACACCCACCTCTCTGTCTCTCTGTCTCTGTCTCTGTCTCTCTCTCTCTCTGTCTCTCTCTCTCTCTCTCTCTCTCTCTCTCTTTTTGTCTCATCTAAGTGCGGATGTTAGCTCAGAACTGAGTAGAATTCCATGCCAAGACTTTTATAAACACAGTCATCATAACGCATTTGTTAAGACTGCGCAGTGGATTATCACATCTCAAAAAGCTAGTTTAGATTGATAGGCCATGACTGAACACTGTCTGTCTGCTATGTGTTCAGAAACTGGAAGTTCTTATGCAACCGGTTTTAGAAATACTTTGTGATTTATTTTCCTGATAAAAATTCAGACACATTTTACTCAGCGCTGGGAAGTCTTTTTGTGTGCTCTTTCCCCATGAGCTGTTAAATCCAAGGTCACGTCCTGGGGTTATTTTTTATCCGCCTGTCCATTTGTGGTGTGGCCTTTTTTTCCATGGCTGGCCTGGCTCCTAAATGAGCTATTCTGATCCTCCAGGAACTCTGATTGCCCGTTTTAACACCAGCATGTGCCACTCACTCAGCTTACAACATTTGTCTCTCAGGACGTTCTAACAACATTCGTAAACTGAAAAAAAAACAAACAAACAAAAAAAACCCCAAAACCTTTCGTCATCTCATAATTAATCATTCTGGTTAGACGGACCTTTTTATCTGTGATGTCTTTCACTTTGTCATGTTCTACCGTGTTTCATTCCATTAAATCATCAGACTCTCAGGAGAGAGATTTCTCATGGGTGGGGGGGAGAGATTTCAGGCAAAAACTTGTTGTGGTCAATTGACAACTGACTCCTCACAAAAGCTGAGCTCTTTATTTAGGTCATGAGGGGAACACATGGTAAATTCACGGCATGCCTCAGCCCAGGTCCGTATAAAGAGGGAACAGCTGCCCTGCCGCTAGCTCGACATTTTGATCCAGCCGCCTGCAATCTCAACCTGTTTGATTGGTAACAAAAAGAAAAAAAGAAAAAGAAAAAAAAAACAAATGACTTCTGAACTCTCTAATGCCAACTCTCTACAGCCAACCGCCCCCCCCCCTCCCCCGACGTGAAATATATTCGTTGGCTCGGATCACAAATGCCAAAGATTGTGATAAAGGTCTATTTTAGATTTTGATTTTTTCTCTGGGAGTAGCAAGTGAACATTAGTTTAATATGTTCAAAAGTATGTCTAGACTTTTGAGCATATTAAAATGCTAACATTCCAGGAATTTTAGAAGAAAACAACGATAACATGAATGCATTTTAGCTGTACTTGTTTTAGGAATATTTAACAGAGTCGAATTGAACGGGCTGCAATTTTATTTTTGATAGGCCATCAAACGATTGTTTTTTAATTCACTTTGTTGAAAGTATATGGAAATTATGCATAAGTTTATCCAGACTTTCACAAGCAGAATATTTTGGTCCCATTTTGAAAGATAAACATTTGCGAGGAAGTGATCATATCAACGAGACGTGTTTTTTTTTCTGAGGCGACCCTTGTGGTAAACGGACGCTGTGATTGGGCCGCTGGCCAGGCTCTCAGAATGCTATGTGTTAGTGAAGTGAGTGATAAAGCCACACTCTCCTATCTGACAGGTGACTGGGATCTGCCTCACTCACCTCATTAAGAGCTATCAGTCAGCAATGGGCACATGCCAACATTTCCAAAATATTCTCCTTCCTCTTGTTCCAATCCATTTGTCCTCTCTGTAGGAATTATGGGTCGTCATTGACCTACATTGTGTTTGCTGTTACGTTATGTACAAACAAATATGCGTGTTTTAGCATATCTAGAGCTAAGTCCCTTTTGTTTCTGGTTTGTGCTACTGCTACCAGCACCTCTGTTTTTGACTTGAGATCACAGGTCGCTAGTGAAAGCATTTTTGTTTTCTTGATAAAATAATTGTATAGCATGAATACAAACAATGTACCTTTGCTCTGGACTCCACATAACAGACCTGAAGCCTTTGGATCACCTTCATGCATGAAGAAGTCAATGATAGATTTTTGACAGGTTTATTGGGGGGGTTAATGCATTCTTTGTGCGTGATCCAGTGTCACAGACAACTGACAGTGACTGATTTCATTTGATCCTTTGTATCCCCCCCCCCCCCCCCCCCGGTCTCTCTCTCTCTCTCTCTCTCTCTCTCTCTCTCTCTGAGTCTGTGTGTGTGTGTGTGTGTTTGTGTGTATGTGTGTGTGTATATATGTGTGTGATAACTCACAGCTGTATGAATAAACAGCCTGTGATAAGTCTCTTCAGTGAGTCACAAATCCCAGATGATAAATATCTGATTGTTGTTGTGTTGTTTGTTCCAAACTTTCCTAAGGGAATAACTCACATCACTGAAAAGAGTCAACTGTTATCTGAGACTGTCATGGAAAGAGGCAATAGAACAGCTTGTGGGCCCTCTCATGATTGCCTGTGACTCTGTCTCCCTCTGCTGGTGTAGGTGAGAAAACGCAGCAAAGCTTGTCGAGCTGGACTCCGGGAAGCAGATGAGCTTGTATCGATCAATGACATGCCCTGTAAGGATCTGTCTCACGCCCAGGCCATGAGCCTGATCGACAGCGGCCGAGGAACCCTTCACCTCCGTGTTAAAAGGTCAGAGGACGATGATGTGAATGAGTGTCTGACTATAAGCATTAGATGTTGCAGCTGTCACTGTACTAACGCAACACTGAATATCATCGGCCTGTGTGTCCCTGTTTACTTGAAAGGACATACCTGACTTCTGCTTCTTAGTTTAGCTCAGCACTTACAAACCTGATTCAACAGTAAACGGTGCTTAATGATCTAGGCTTAATAATAATGAATTCAGTCCCCCATCAGTGTGTTAGGGAGGACCGTATTCTTAGACTGGGAATGCACTGTCATAGACTATTTCAAACCAGCTTATTTTGTTGGTAGGTTACATTCATAACTCAGCTGAGATATCTCCATTCCTCTCTTCTCAGGGCCCCGTGTGGCTTTCAGTCAGTGGTTCTGGTGGGTCGTTCTCCCTCCCCCCGAATTGATAAGGAGTACAGAGCTGCCCTCAGAGCTCTGTCTCCCCCCTTAGCCTCCAAACCACCTTACGGGCATCGGGGCGTCATGTCCCCGACCGCTGGTCCCGAATGTTTGACCTCCCCTCCGGACAGTGAGGCGTACTACGGGGAGACGGACAGCGACGCAGACATGGTGGCGCAGGAGAGACATCGCAGACAGAAGCGTCGGAGTCCCAGCAGTTCTCCCGCCAAGACGCCCAGCAGGGCCTCACCCGAGGAGGAGGAGGAGGCCTCTGAGATGAGTGGCTATGAAAGTGCTCCGGACACAGGCGTGTATGCCCACAGTCAGAGCTGGTTCATGTCCGACTCGGCTCTGGAGAGGCTGACAAGCCAGCAGCAGCAGCAGCAGCAGCAGCAGCAGCAGGGTCCTCCAGGTGTAGCGCGTAGAGAGGTGGTCTACCAGCCCACCCAGGCTGAATGGTCAGCGCAGGCTGAGATCTCCTCGGAAAACTCAGACCAAAGTCCTCAGGATGGGCAGGGTGCCGTGGAGGTGGACAGCGGCTTCCAGGAACCACCCACACTCCCTCCGCCGCTGGTGTCTCCAGAGCGGGCTAAGGAAGCCCTAATGCTGGCCTCCCACAGACAGCTGGTTCCCATGGTGGGTCCTGTGGACAACCCTGTGGACGAGGAGCTCACAGTCACTTACAAGGACAAAGCAAAGCAAGCAAGTGAGTGTACTGACACACGTATACAGACACACACAATAGCAGTTCCCAGACATTAATGACCTTTGGAGCAATATATGTCTTACAGCTGATCTAAGCTCTATTTAGAGTTACAGCCATATGCGAATACAGCTCAGGGCAGGTTTTCTCACTTCTCGATTCCTCAGCCACATTACCTCATGCACTATTTTAGGAGTGAAGACAGGGGTGATGGCGCCCTCTGGTGGCCATAAGATGGAAAGTTAGCCTTTCGTGCTTAAGGGAGTCATGAATCAAGAGTCATGGATTGGTTTTCCAGACTGTAAAGAAATTAAAAGCCGAGCCATAAAAATTGTGGCATATTTATTGCCAATCAGACATGTTACTTGTAGAACTTTGAGAGGCAGAATATAGATGTAAAGTAAGTGTTGAAGTAATCTGTCAGTAACAGTCTTCAGGCACAAATCTCTGATTCAAAAAGTACTTGATAACAGGCCAGCAACTTTGTGTAATCAAAATGTAGTTTGTATTTGAATAAATAGCTACAACATAACATAATTTAGCAACTACAGTTACCATTGTTTTACACCATTTCATCTGTTTTCCCTCTCTTTTATCGGGGTCAGTTTTCTCTGGTTGTATTCAGACATCACAGGTGAATGCTGAAAGCAAAGTCAGTAGGCGTGGTCAGTTGGAATAGAAATGATTCCATTCTGTATTCCTGTGCCATAGCTCTTTCAATGGACCTGTGATGAGCTCAGTAACATTAAGGGGGGGTGGGGGTGGGGGGGGGGGTTGGCTCTTCCTACCCAGCTCACCTCCTGTTGAGAGTTTATAAGGGAAAGGGGTGTAGAGTTTGGTGGGGTGAGGGAGAATTCTAGAGGAAGAGCTTTGAGCTATATTTACCTTCTGACTCAGGCCCCTGATGCCGTCTGCCCTGGAGCATGCTGGGAAAAGTGTTACCAGCTGCTCTCTGGTGTCAGTGTCGAACAGTTAGGGAGCTTTTGTCAGTTGCTCTCTCTCTCTCTCTCTCTCTCTCTCTTTCTCTCCTTCGCCTCTCTGCTTTTCATCCTTCTTTTTGCCCACTTTGTGTCTTTTTCCTCTTTTATTTTTGTTAAATAGCACAACCATTTTCTATCCATAGGGGTTCTCAGAGTCATTTGCATCCTAAAATCCTTCTCAGTATGACCACTTAGCGGCTTTTAGATTAATCTGACAGTACAGGTAGATTAACTGTGTGAATTGTTGACAGATTCCCCAAAATGAATTGTGCATGCAGTGAGCTCAGCACGTCCTGACCTTGCTAAAACCTCATTTTTGATTTAGTGGTATTTCGTATTTTCTTGGCTGTGTCTTCAGGAGGTTAAATGTTATTTTGCTTCATGTCCAATGTAGTTTACTCTTAAAGCCAGAGCGTGTGACATTAGTGAACTTTTAACCCGGGTCTGACCTGGTCAAGTGTCAAACCTTCAACCATAAATTAAAGATTTTCCAAAAACATCTCCACAAAATTAGGCCAAGGCAGGTAAAAGTTGGTCAAAAGTATAACTCCTTAAACATCTACGTTGATTAGAAGTATAATCTTTCATCTTCATGTTGAATATACCATATCAGTCATAAAAGTAGCAGTGGTTGGAATTTTATTTTAAGAATTTCTCTTTGATCTCAAAACAGACTGGCTTGGCTTCTAAAGAAATAAAACAGGTCTAAGCACCCTATCTAGTGTCTGAGGTTCGCACGACGTTAACTCTTCTCTCTGAGTGACACGGACTGAACCTCCTTGTCAGCGAGTGGCAGGGTGTCCTATTCTCTCAAGGTCATTTCTCTTCATGATAGAACCGCCTTGGGGGAACCCATCCCAAGCATTTTCCACTGCAGACTGCAAAGTTCTCTCTTGGGGCTTGTTGTCTCTCTCTTTCTCTCGCTCTTTCTCTCTCTCTCTCTCTCTCTCTCTCTTTTCTCTGCTACCCTTGCCACACACATGTGTTTGCATGTTTATTTCTATGCTGGTGTCATAGATCTTGCAGAATGGTGGAATATTATTTAAGTGAAGGAAGGGGGTCTTGTCAGCTGTCAGCTGCTCCCCTGTGTCAGTATTACTGCTGAAATTATATAGCCAGCCAGTGCATGCATTCAGCCTTGGTAATGAGAGAGAGAGAAAGAGAGAGAGAGAAAGAGAGAGAGAGAGAAAGAGAGAGAGAGAGAGAGAGAGAGAGAGAGAGCGTGGCTGCCCACACCTGTCATTGTGATGGCACAGAGGGACACAGAGGATGGGGACACTGACTGAGAATGCTATGCCGGTTATCTGAAACAGAGTGCTGGACACCACTTAGAAAGCGGTTAAAACTGACCATTTAATGTAGAAAATATATCAAATAAGGGGGAGGAGGGGGGGGGGGGGGTCATTTCACGCAAGGCATTTACAGAATTTAAACCTTGAGCGAAAAGCTTGAGAACCTGAATTTGTGAGGTCACAGAAAATTCTTTTTGTAACCTTCTCATATCACAAGGCATGTCTTGTACAGCATACGTATGGCTAATACGCAGTATTGGGCTGATGGCATTCGTGTTGATTTTTGATGTGCATGGCGTTAGGTGTCAACATGCGTGATGATATATAATTTACAAGCTACCGGCAGTTTGTCCTCCACAAGCGCACACCAACACCACCACCACCACCACCCTGCTGTGGAATCCCGAGACCAGCCAACAATTTTTGAATGTGACAAGCTTCCCCACAGAGTCATCAGGGTCTTAACGAGGAGTCCTAGAGACAGGAGAGTGGTGTGCCCAAACAGGTGGGCTGTGTCCATCACAGTGGCTCACGGTCTAAAATTGTCTAAATGACATAATGAGTTTCTTTGGGCCCGGGGTGAGGTTTTTTGCGGTGAAACAAAAGGTCTTTAAAAGGCCTGACCTCAGGATCCGGACTGTCGGCTCTAAGGCCAACGCGGGCACTCTCCCCAGAGATTGCTGGCTGTTTTCCACCCGTGTGCGACTGTCTCTCCTGCCAGTGAGATTGTTGTGAAGGTGGGGGAGCTCACACACATTCGACTGGCTTTGACATTACGAGATGAAGGACCTCATATCTACTCCTGACCTGGATCAAACAGGACCAGCCCTCTATGCAGGTAAAGTCTTAAGGGCTTCTTTGTTGTGCGGAGTTTTACCGGCAGCCTCAGCAATCAGGACAGGACCACCTCATATTCTGCTGCTGAAGATACAGGGAAGGTATCTGGAAAGAACTATAGATACACAGTGTGGTGTTTTGGTACAGAAGCATATTAGGAAGTGGACAATGGACAGATTATTATCTTTATCTGCTGCATTTATTACCATATCTAATGGTTTTGAATTGAGTTTGCTCTGAATATGAATAGTGGATTTTGTCTCTTACTTAAATCTTGCCATGATGAATGGATTTTTGATGCTTTGCTGTAATTTATCAAATTGACTCAGCGCTCCACAGACAAATTTATTTCAGTGAATTAAGAAGTGTCCCAGGAGCTTTCATATTTTTTTCTTAATAGCATAAGTGCTTACGTTATATTTCTGACAGGCTCATCAGTCATTTGGTGAAAATTTGAGTCCTTATGTGAAGATTACTCTGAAACTTTTGAGAATTTGGTCCATGTTGGAACATTTTGTGTTCATTATTCAGCGTCAGTTACACCTACTTCAGAGTATTCTTGATCAGTATTTTGTTGTTTGATACTGTTTTAAGGTTAGATTTGGCCTTTTTTGTGCTGTGAAAGTCTGCATGTCCTTTTCCCTGGAGGACACATCGGTTACTGGCCGACTGGTTTGTAAGCTATTAGAGTGACACCTTTCCCCTCCATGGGCTCACAATCTTTACACTTTGTCCAGTGCTCCAGAGGTCACCCTCTTTTGGTTCTAGAATGTGTTGGGCTATTTGTAGGGAACGAAGAGCTTGGAGATTTACCATGGGCACGTCTGCGCTAGACAATCTTTCAGTATCTAACTGATATATTATAATAGCATCCCATTTCAGAGGTCTGGGATGTATGACTCTTCAAGATAAAATGGAAACGTTTCAAATATACCACGCGAGCAATCTCAGATATGTCACTGCAGTAGCATGTTGTTTTCCTTGTTCTAAACCTTAGTCAGAGGACTGAATGACTAGCAAATGATGATACTTGCGACCTTTCCAACATGTTTGTTTTTCATGTTCCGTGGGACTACAAATATCTGTGATATGACAGGTAGAAACTCATCTGCACTGTATTTAGAATACTATCTTTGGATGCTCAGTTAAAATGGTATGATCTTCCTCTGATGAAATGTATTACTTTAATATGCTGACAGCAGTCTATCAGCATTTTACCTCTGGTCCTTCACCGTGGTTCCACAGTCATGCTTGTGGGTTGGGCAGAAAACCTATACTAAGTTATCTCATTGGTCACATTTAAGCTGACGTAAACATGGCCGAAATGATATAAAAACAAATCTCTGAAAGTCAGTGCATGCTGTACATTGAAAATGTTCAAACAGCACTTGATGTTTAAACGTTTTAAAGATGATTTTTTTTTGGAGAGAACACTTGAGAGAATATAAATGTCTTCTTTGTGCGGCTTACCTATCAATCTCTCTTCCTCAGAGCTCCACAGGAGTGAGAGTGCACAGGACAAACAGGTGAAGGAGGCTCGTTCCAAGTGCCGTACCATCGCCTCCCTCCTGACCGATGCCCCCAACCCTCATTCGAAAGGTGTGCTTATGTTCAAAAAGCGCAGGCAGCGTGCCAAGAAGTACACACTGACCTGTTTTGGCAGCGTGGACGGAGAGAGCAGCCGAGAGACCGAGGGAGAGGAAGAGGACGACAGCTTCTTCCTCGGCAGCGAGTCAGAGCTTGACGAAGACGCCTTCTCAGGGGCAACAGATCCCACCTGGGACAGCGGTTACTTAGACGTTCTGGAAAGAAGGTCGTCTGCTTGTGTGGCGTCCAGTGAGCCGACAGAAGGGAGTCCTGGATTAAGCGCTACCTCTGGGAAAGGGACGCAACTGTTTGAGCAGCAGAGGAAGAGGGCGGAGGAGCACACATCAGCACCTGTTACTCCCACTACTAACCTCATGCCTCAGAAGCAACCAGACATGGCACTATCTGCCACGTCAATGACACCGGTAATGCCAAACTCTCCACACATGGTCAATGGGGAACCTGCATTGGTGAGCAGGACCAGTATAGTCTTGAGCTCCCCAGGCCAGACGCCTATGCCACCAATGTCATTCACGCAATCGATTCCTGCAATGCCAACTTGTCCGACAGAACAATCAGATCCAGCCTCCAGCAACTCTGTGCACAATAGAACAGCCAGACCCTTTGCCCCGGGTTGTGTGAGTCATCGGGCAGCTACAGCTCCTGTTGTCTTCAAACCCACCACGCCCAAGAAGGCTCCCCCACAGGCCCATGCGGTATCAATGGCAACAATACCATCTCCTTTCACCCCTGCTGGCTCGGAGGTGAAGAGAGCGATCTCTACCACCTCCCTCTACATCCCAGCCAGGCCAGCCACTTTCAGTGCTCCTCCTAGTGTCTTCTCTCCAACCTCCTCGGCGGCCTCTGCTCCCTTTTCCCCACAGCATTCTGTGCCTGCTGCTCCTTTCTGTCCAGCAACTCCCAGCGCCACCCCTCTTTCACCATCTTCTACAATACAAGCTCAACCTTTCTCTCCTCCTGTAGCACAAACTATGCCTTTTAACCCACCCCCTTCCATGGCCGCTGCTACCCCATATCAAACCCCTCCACCACCACCTGCATCGGGAATGCCCTTTGCTCCTCCTGCCCCAACATTTGCCCCTACCTATGCCCATGCCCCTGCCCATGCCCATGCCCCTGCTCCTACCACAGCATTTGCCCCTGTCTCTGCTACTGCTGCTGCTCCAGGCCATACACATGCCCCTGTACCTCCAGCCTCAAATATACAGCCGAATGCATCTCACAAAGTGTCCTTCAACCCCTACATCTCTGTAGCAACCACGGCTCCAGGTCCAACAGTGTCAGCTCCACTGGCCCAGCAGTCGTACCCTCTGGCCAACTCGACTGAGGGCCTCTCCTCTCGAGAACAGAGGATTTCGGTTCCCGCTTCTCGCACAGGTATTCTGCAGGAGGCTCGGCGTCGAGGTACCAAGAAACCCATGTTCAGCCAACAAGAAGAGAAGAAGACCAACTCTCCCAACCCCGAGCTTCTGTCTCTGGTACAAAACCTGGATGAGAGGCCCCGGTCGGGGCCTGGCACAGGGTTAGAGGCTGGCTTTGAATCTGGTCCCGAGGAGGATTCCTTGAACCTAGGTGCGGAGGCTTGCAACTTCATGCAGGCTCAGAGGAGCAGAATGCCACCGCCGGTGGCCCCCAAACCCGTAAACACGGCTTCTGAGATACCACAGATGGGAGGAAAGGGGGCAGAGTTGTTTGCTCGCAGACAGAACCGTATGGACCGCTATATTGTTGAGAAGCAGCCCAAGTCTCCAGCTCAGCCTCGGGAGCCCTCACCGACACCCTCTCTCCCGGCCCACTGGAAATACTCTCCCAACATCCGTGCTCCGCCGCCTATCAACTATAACCCCCTGCTGTCCCCTTCCTGTCCTCCAGTGGCTCAGCGTGGTACCAAGATGAATGAGGCTGCAAGGGTTAAAACAGCAGGTGGGCCACACAAACAAGGTATAAAGGCTTTGGACTACATGAGCAGACAGCCCTACCAGCTGAACTCCTCATTGTTTACCTATGGGGGTGGAGTCCCTCAGACCATTTCCACCAATCAGCAGCAGCAGCAGCAGAATGGCCCAAGCATGATGGGCAGTTCCTTGAACCCGCCCAAGCAGGTTCCAGTCAAAGCTGCTCGTGTGTATGAGATAAAGCGCTTCTCCACACCCACCCCAATGTCTGCACCTACTGCCTTGACACCTACCGTGATTGTTCCTCGCTCTGCAACTTCACTGGGGGAGTCCCTGTGGCGCTCTGATGTCGTATCACCTCCCCCTGTTCCTGTCACTCCTGTGGCTCCTGCACCCTTCTCTCCTCCACCTCCAGCGCCTACTTCTGCCCTACCTGCACTCCCCAAAATCAGCACTGCCCCTGTTCCAAACGCTGCCCCCATCCCTATGCCGGCTCCAGTGCAAGCCTACACCCCATTTCAGGCTGCCAAGGAGTTTAAGAGTGCTCCAGAGTTGAGCCCCTTGTCCCAGTCTGGATCACACTCTGCTGTCTATGGGAGCAACCAGAGCCTGAGAGTTCCCAGGCCCCGCTTTAGTACTTCCAGTATGGGACTCCAACCTAACGTGTGGAGGCCTGGCTCCATGCTCTACTGAGAACACACGGTGCTACAAGTCTGCATGGTACTGTAGCACTCCACTGACTCTGTACTTGTTAAATTCACGTGTGCTATCGTGTTTGCAGAATATTTCAGTTTAGTGATTCAGGCAACATAATATATCAAGGCCATACCATTTAATTTTAGCAATTAGTCATAGATCAAGTTTACCAATCGCATGTTCACAGTTATGGCAGAATTGATTTTGATCACACCAGTATCTAAGCAATGATCAATAAGGAATAAATATAAAAGTAAGTACACTAATCCTCAAATTCTTCCGTAAGCCTTGATATTTCAAATATGACATATGTTATATTAGCATATTATCAACACAATGTTTTTGTCATCAAAGGTTGTCCAGAGTTCTTCAAATTTATATATATATATATATATATATATATATATATATATATATATATATATATATACAGACAAAAGGTAAACATACATGAATATATAATTTTAATCTATACACTTATCCTAATATATACTCACATGATGTGCAGTTTCCTGTTGTTCAAAAACAGTGTTATTTCACAAAGTCTGAAGGAAAAGGAAAAGAAAAGAAAAGAAAAGTCTTTATCACAAGCTGATGTACAACTATTATTTTGAGGGATCACTGGGGCCACAAAAGAGAGAGTCAGTGACAAGTCACCTGACTGTTAACAAAGTTGTCAAAATGAAAAGTATTGATGTTTGAAAACCGAAGGTAAAACAAAAGAAGCAAAAACTGAGGTAAACAGAGCAGGGAACCGCGGAGGGAACTTTGCATCAGAAACTTTTAACGTCAAAGTACGAGACAGAAATGATAAACACCAGTGTCATCTTTGCCATGCAGCTGGCTTAGTCAAAGGCACTGACTACTGTGACGATGTGTCATTTCGTTAAGTAACAGAATTTTGAGAAATGTTGATAAAACAGTGAGGCATAATGGCTCTGACAACAAAAGAGTTGGGATTTACAAGATGTGACAAAGAGATGTATGAAGAAGTTTGGAAAGAGAAATAAAGGATGAGAAGAGATGGTACAGACCACAACCCCCCACCCCCACCCCCCCAAAAAAAGAATGGTTCTTAAAAACACATTTCAGTTTTGGAGATTGCAATACAATTCTTTATAGAGATTTTCAATGGGAAAGTGTCTTTGAAGAGCCCTAAGCCTTCATGAAGAATCAGGAAACCCCCTCTTTTTAGAATGTGGAACTGTTTCAAAGCTCTAGAACTATCTGTCTGTCCGTGTTTCTTTTTTTTTCTAACCCTTCTCTGCTACCCAGCCTATTGCTTGGCATAATGTTAACTACATGGCTATCTCTCATTAAGCTTTAGATAACGTGAAAAAGAAGTGACTAGAGGTTTTTTTGGAATGGAAGACTTGCATTGTAAGAAACGGAACCTTTTAGGTTTGTATTGAAATTGATATAAGGAAGGGTGACAAGAATAAATAAACATTAGGGGAAATAAGCATGTTCTCATCTCATTCAGTTAATACTGCCCATGGAGATGATTTGCAAATGGCTGCTCAACCTGTACTGCATTAGGAGAATTTGCATATCAAAAGTACAATGAAAAGAAACTCTTCTGCAGTTTTACAGGTAGAGCAGGTAAAAACAAAAACAAAACTAAAAAAAAAAACCTGCCAGTGCGACTTTTGAATGTGTTGCCTTCTCTCTGTGACACAGTGTGAATGTTACATACGCTAGTCATGGCTATCATTTTCAACTGGGAATGATAACACAGGCAAAACATAATAAGCCATCTGCTTTATTCATGTCTGCATTCTGTAAGAAAGTACTAACTATATTTTATCATTTGGACATGTTCATTGTTTGCTATTTTTTTGTGTGAGGCTAATTTACATCAGTTTGGAATGTTCTATAAATTGCATTTTCTTTGTTAGGTTAACTAACACGGTAAGCTAACTAGCTTACTGCGCTGTTGCCCTCAGCTAACCAGACGCTAAGTAGTGTGTGATTAGGGTTTTTTTTTTGTTGTTTTTACCACTAAGTGTTATCATTTTTTAAAAATCATTTTAAATTGAATCTCCCCTTGAAATGTTGTTAATAGTGTAAAGCAAGTGAGAGGGATATAGATTAGCTCTGTGGTCATATGGGTGTGAAGGACTGTATGTGATGAAGAGAAATCTGAGACGTGATTGGAGGTAAAATTAGTGTCAGTGCCTTACTGTACATATGGGCCATAATGTTCAATACAATGAAAAGAATGAAGAGCACAGAATTTAAAGTGTTTGTATGATTAGAACTGTCTGCAATGTCATATTGTAATGTCATATCTCATCAATGTCGAATAGTTGTATAAAATACTTGTTATGTGTTTTGCTTTATAACATTGTACAATTACAATGTCATTAGACAGTAGTAACAGAGCCTTCGGCTCCTCTTGGATTTTTGAGATGGATATAACATGCTAGGCGATAAAAAACAAACAAACAAACAAACAAAGAAAAAACCAATGTTGGATGACAGAAGTTTAAAGAGAAAGAGCAAAAGTCATACTTGATGTAAATTCTAGTTTATTGGTTTGGGGTATATGAGAAAAGCTTTTTATTGTTTGAGACACTGCAATTTTAGAAATAAAATAAAATTAAAAAAAGATGACAAATCATAACTGTCGGTCCGTTTCTTTCTTTCTTTCTTTCTTTCTTTCTTTCTTTCTTAAATCTTGTAACCTACCCGCCTCCTCGTATTTCTTCTTATTTTTCTTCTTGTATTTTTCTTCTTCTCTGCATTCTAGAATTCATCTACACCCAAGATGTTCATTATTCAACAGCAGTTGTTACACCTGAATTTAAACTGTGTTCAGATAAGTTCTCTGAAGAGTCTATGCAGTTCTTCTTCTTAACCACACAGCGTCGCTATTGTGCAGATAAAGACTAAATAGGGACAAGAGTCATGTAGAGCTAAGTATGATGTATCATTGTCCAGCCAGACTGTCAAGGATGATTTAGCTTAGTTTAATTTATAAATCATAGCAAGGAAGTTTGTGTCCTCTAACGCAGAGGCATCCCTCAGCAAACACTCTTTCCTCTGCAACTTAACTTTTAAAACTTGGTGAATTGGTCTCCTGACCCTTCAAAGATCTTTACATTAGGATCAAATGTCACGGTGTTGGACACTAAGTTTAGCTTTCAGACAGTCCCTACTGGTGAGGTTTGGAACTGCACTGATTTAGCCAAATGCCTCTATCTTCAATGACCGAGGCATTCTATCACCCTTGACACGTGCATGCAGTCTATTTTTAGAGTTGTTAATAACCAAGTATTGGATGACTGCTAAACACAATCCTTTCTTTCTTTCTTTCTCTCTCTTTTTTTTTCATTGATGGAATTGCAGATAAGCATACAAAATGACTAGGCCAAGGATTACTTGCACATTCTCTGTCTCTCTGAATCTCTACATTCCTCAACATTCAGCTGAAACAGGGCAAAGCAAAGGATGCCAAAATTCTTGATGGATGCCAAACTGGAATGACACATTGCATGCTCTCTCTGTGGCTTCAATATGACAGCACCAGCAGAAGGCAGTTTACAGGAACTGTCCAAATACCAGGCTCCTCCTCAAAAAAACATTAGGGTTAGGGGCATGTCCTTCATCCTTTTTTGACTGAAGTATCAGTGGATCACAGAGAGAACAGTGGTGTTGCCAAAACATCATAAAATTGTTAATTTCATCATTTCAGAGGAATCGCTGTTGCACCTGAGATGCCTCCCTCAGATGTTACAGAAACTGGAGAAGTCCACAAAAAAAACTGTTGCAAAGCCTCGCACCATATGTGTGTGTGGTCAATTTCAAAGTGTTGCGATGACTGACTTTGAGAGGCATGAAGTTTGAAGGCACTTCCAAAGCTTTCCTTTGTGAGATTTCCAGCGGAGCTTCTAAATTGGGTGACGGTGAAAAGTGTAAATAAGCTTGACTTCTCTGAGAGAGCAATAAGTCTTCATTCACCGCTTCTGACACATGCGCCGCTGCTTATGCTTATAACTCTCCTGTTCCTGTTCAAAGACTTTAGAAAGAGAAACACAATTACATGAGCTTCTTCACCAATGGCAAATGTCAGAGGCAGTTCATTTTGCACCGAACATTTAGATCGACAACCACACAGTCTTTCGATGTTTTCTCAAACATAGTTTGTTTCTATTCAATCTACAGCTTGCTCAGACCAAAAGCAAATGCAGGTAGAGCTGAATGTTTATACAGTGTTTACATTTGATCGTTTCCTTTTGAATGATTTTGCCCTGAACAGCATAGTCCATATGATTACACAGTAAATTCCACAGGCTGTAAAAGCAAGTGTCCTTAGTTGACAAAGTCGTTCTGCACCAATGTAATACTGTCATCTCAACCCACATTTGACATTTGAGCGAAACATCATCTCAGAAGTTTAAAAGGCGACGATCCATCCGCTGTGAGTGACAAATTCACCCCAAGGAGGGAGCGGTATAGCAATTAAACCGTACCTTCACTTCAGACCTACGCCCCCCCCCGATCAAGGCCCTCTCTCAAAACTCCCTGCTCTCCGCCGATCTATATATAGGCCAAAGAAGCATCTGCAACAAAGTATCGCTCTCGCCACCAGCCCTGCACTCAGCTCGCTCTCATTGTACCATATTGAACAGAACACCCCTCCCCAGTCCACCACGCTCCAAAGACCTGACATCCCAAACGCTGCTTGGATTTCACTCTTCCTGGGATGTAGAAGAGGGCAGCTGCAGTGGACGGAATCCAGGACTTGTCAAAGCCTAGGATTTGGATTAATCAAAAGCTGGTTGTTCCTGGGAGGTTTTTCCCTACTAAATTTGGTGCAATTCATTTTTTTTTTTCGCTCCAAGGACTCTTTGGTATTAGGTAAGAGGGGGGCTTGTGACATAATAAGTTAGCAAAACAAGGTGACAAAAAAACTGAAGTTATGTAAGATATTCTGTCTCCCAATTTTCTGACTGATTGTATTCATTCCTGACTTTTCAATTGATGAATATATATTTGCTCCTTTATAGAGGTGCTTGAAAAGTTGACACAAATGGTAGAATTATTACAGGGTCACAAAAACAGCACCCTTGTGATAAAATTATTATTATTATTATTTTTAGTTTCATGCTCTAACTCTACTTTGCTGCCTTCTAATCGACACAAATGCCTGGTTATGAGAAAACTAGGAAACCTGATAAAAGTCAATTGTGTTGATTAATTTTTACTTACGTAACAGGAATTAAAACTGCAATATCCAATTAAACCAATTTAGACAAAATTGTTTTCATATCGAAGTATATTTATATTCAAATTAGCACGTCCAAGTCATTGCTTCATTAGACACACAATATTAAATACCGTATGACAATCAAATAGTTTAAAACAGCTTCGAGGTAATTCCATTTCGAGCTCCATAACGTAGGCCTTCCCATGCAGCGCACAGCTGCTCTGGATGGTTGGTTGGAATGCGCTGACCAGGCCGCGGTCAGTTGACTGAGATGGAATATTTAGTTTGCTAAAACTAAAATACCATTTGCGTAACTCGAGCCGATATGTTGTTGGTTGTGCTTTACATTAGCCTTATGCCCGGAAACCGCGGCCAAGTACGAGATTTCAGCTGCAACGTGCAATGTAATAATCAGCTCTGATGAATGCTTGGATTCATAGCAGCAATAAATCTATGTTTATGTGACCAATTGAAGCAGAAATGCATCTTATTACAATTACTGATAATCAGTTGATGTTCAGTTAGACAAGAAAGTTAAAAGTGGTGGGAATTATTGCAGTTAAATTTTGCAGTTTGCACAAGGGATCAGTCATTTTAATACATTAATACAATGATGTGTTTAAGTAAGCAGACAAATATGTACCATTTGAAACATGATCCTCCACCTCAATACCCCACAGTGGTCCAGCCCACCCCAAATTAACCACATCATTTACAGAAACAAACAAGCAAACACAAGACTGAAACATTCATTAACTTTTTACACATGAATCTAAAATTACAGATTAATAATGTTATGACAATAAACTTATTTGCTGTGTTCTTTTCGACAAATTTTTAATACAAGTCGTGCAAGGGAGTAAGAAATGTCTTAAACCTTGAAATGCAGACACAGACAAGCCAACGGAGTCACTTTCAAAGTCACTAAAGTTATTATATTTAATAAAATTAGAATGTAGAGTGTAATATAGACTCTACATGCAAACATATATAGACGTAGAAGTACAATATATTATATTTTGACTGATATCAACAAGACACTTTGACACAGAATAATCCATGATTCTACACCCAGAATCAAGGATCCAGTAGGCTATGATGATTAGTGCTAAAAATTAGGTTTGTTTTGATGTGTTGTTGGGTGTTTTATTGTTATAAAAATGGCCTCAGATCACATTGGACAGCTTTTTTATTGAACTAACCATTTATTTATTAATCATATTATCTTCAGACCTGCTTTTGCTCTTTAACCTTTAGTACTCAGTTCTTGTTTCCTACCTGCTCCTGTCAGTGATTATGATAGCATTGTTAGCATTCTTTTCAGTTTAACGTAGAGCAAACACTCTGCAACACAGAGAGTCCCCAGGTCATGATAAAGGGTACTCTGCCTGTGGACAACATAACTGCCACCACTAGAGGGAGGTGTAGAGCACAGAGCATGTATTCATCACCATCATCATCATCATCATCATCATCATCATCCACATCAGCATCATTAACCTCAGCAGCAGGCATCATTCCCATAGCAACAAATTCAACAAGTTGAAACAGTACGTCAGAGAAGCATGATTGTGTGTATTTGCATTTCTGACCAACAGGTTGCAGTGATGCCACTTTCTGGAACTCCTGCTCCTCCCAACAAGAGGAAAAAGCCTGCTAAAATCATCACTGATTTATCCCACATCTCACAAGAAGGTTGGTATCAGCTGGTACACCCTCTACTCAGTACATGCCAATAAATACCATCAAATTTAAAGTTCAAAGCGGCCCATCATCATATCTCTTACCATTAATTGTTTTACTTCACCCTTTCTCTCTCTCTCTCTCTCTCTCTCACACACACACACACACACACACACACACACACACACAGACAAACAGACACACACACATAAGGTGTTATAAAGTCACTGACTCACTCACTTGATTCTCTCTGGCAGAATGTTCTACATTTCAGCATCCTTAGCAAGCCGTCCTCACTAATGACTCTCGCCTCTTCTCGTCCTTTAACAGAATCGCTCAAGTCAGGGAGGCAACAAACCGCGAGCAAGCCCTGGCACTATAGATAGTCTAAGTTCCTACCATGGGACTCACAAACAAACTCAGCAGCATGTACCATTCAGTCCTCTGTGGGACAAATTACGTGACACAAAATAGTGATTAAATGATCACTGCAATTTTGTCAGTTTACAAAATTGTCATTTTATACTGATCTATTCACGTAGAACACTTGGTATTCATTTAGTAAATGTATGGGATAAGAAAAGAGCGCTGCATAATTCAGAATAGTTATACATTTTTGCAGTAATAGAAAAGCTGTATTATATAACAAGTTCTTATTTGTTACAGTTGCTATCGGTGACCAGGGTTAAAAATAGAGTTATTAAACGTGTAATTACGCCGTCACCGCTTTGTTGAAGATATTCCTGTCATACGCTGAAAATCGGTGTGATAAGTATTTGTGTAACGGGCCGCGTTTGGCTGCTTAATTATTGAGCTATTTAAAGGCGCTGACAGAATCTCGGAGCGGCTGTCAGACAGCGCGCGAGACTTCAGAACTGCACTTTAATGAGCCGTTCTGTTTGACGGGCCACGGGCGCGCGTGCTCGACTGGAGGCTGATTAGTTCCACTGCATATCCAACTCTGGTAGACTCTGGTAGAATGTTCTTTAATGGCCGTTCTGTTTACAGGACAACATGTCTGTTTCCACCCTGTCAGCATGCAGACAGAATTTCACAACCCTCCGCAAATTAACACCCACGTTATCACCGCTTAAAAGAAACCATTCCAGAGAGATTTTCAGCAGGTCCGATTCCGTGGATCTACAAGAGGACTCGCACGTTCTCTCGTTCCTAACTAGCCTGCAAGACAACCTTACTCTAGGAACAGATGCCCTCTGACGTTTAATAAACGTCACGCTAATGTTCCATAATCTCACGGTTAATGGCTGAAAATTCCAAAACATTACTAAAATTCCACTTTTTTCCAGAAATGAGTTTTAACCATAAGTTCATGTAGATAAAAGCATTTGTAGTGGATACACGTCTGTCATTTCTCGTTTGGGACTTGTTTTGTTGTCAAGGGCAAAGGAGGACATGTGTTTTCGTAACTCTGTAAGGATCTGAAGAGTTTTGCTGGTTAAACCTTAAAATGCAAAGGTCATTGGGAAGAAGATGGAGATTTGGACCAGTGTTCACAAACATGTAATATACAATTTAGACATCTCATGCAACAATGGCAAATGCAAAAATGAAAACACAGTAGCGCGCACAAACACACACACACACACACACGCACACACACACACACACATAAATAGTTGAGGCAATGCCAATGGCTGATTTATGATGTAATGCAAGCTTGGTTCAGTGCAGCATCCTACTCTTTGGTGTCAAATGTGGTTTGGCCCCAGGTTTTATGGCTGATATCAAGCTGGAGTATGGCTCAAGAGAGGTTTTTATGACAAACGGCATGGGAGCAGGCCAGCCATCTTGTAAAACGGATCAGATCCTTTTATTGTGGAGTAAAAAGAAAATATATCTTTTATCCTCAGAGCTGCTGTAATCTGAGGAATCCTCTGAACCCAAATGCTTGTTTAATCGAAACATCACTCTGTCCAGTCACAGGCTGGGACTGCAGTAGCATCACTAGTATGTTGTTATGACTACAGGGCATTCCCAACTTCTCACTGCGATGAATGTGGACCTGATTACAATGTTTGAAGGCACCTTGCAGTTCAGATTAAAATGAAAAAATAAATAAATGAAATGAATAAATCAAAAGACAGCGAGGGCCGCTTTTGAGAGGATGAAAAAGTAACAGAAACTGTGTCTTGTCATCCTCTTATTGGTCCTCCTGTTTTAAATCTCATCTTGTTTTTGTTCTTGTTCAGTCGAGGATAATGCAGAAGACGAGGCTGAATTTGACTTGGGAACTAAGATTAAGACTCCTAAGGATGTCATGCTTGAGGAGCTGTCTCTCATGAAGAACAAAGGCTCCAAAATGTTCAGGATGAGGCAACAGAGAGTGGAGAAGTTCATTGTCAGCGATGAAAACCTGGTAAAAGCAAGAGATGCGAGACGTATGTGAAAGAGAGAGAGAGAGAGAGAGAGAGAGAGAGAGAGAGATGTGCTTTGATTATGAGTAAACTGACAGTACAAAGAGAGATGTACTGTGTAAGTAATTCGTAAGTGGAAATCAGGCAAAAAAAACAAAAAAAAAAAAAGTAGGGCATTTCTTCGAGGAAGTAATGGTGTGCACTAAGGACAAACAGGGAAACAAACAGATGAGACAGGCTGAAAAAAACTGTACTTGGGTAACTGACAGTATAAACACGAGAACAGGAAAATGTACGGACATGGCCCCGGGTGCCACAGAAAAAGTGTACAGATCATAGGTTCCAGTCTTTGCAGTACACAGAGGGAAGTTTGCTGACCATATTAACTCTGCTCTTGCTGTCTTGGCATGATGCGCTGATATGTTTTTTTTGTTGTTGTTGTTGTTGTTGTTGTTTCTCTGGTGGCTTTCCAGCAGAACCTCCAGGACCTGGCACCTTCTCTTGGCTGTGAGATGATGACTCCACCGCCTCCTTCCCCCAAACCAGAACCTCCAAAGGGTAAACTCCTTTCACTCAGGTTCAGATGAGTGTTACATATTGCAGGATTTCTCAGTCAGTCTGATAACCAGAGCCAATAATAATGTCCAGCAAGAAAACGGTTCTCCTATCGGACAGTTCTGACTGATTTTGGCTGAAGTTATGCGGCTAAATGAGAGATTGTGCTTTGTAGAACAACTCCTGGGGTGTTAGAAAATCTTTGAAGATACACTGAGCTTAGAAAAGGTATATGGGGAAATGCGGTACAAAGTAAAATCAAAATGTTAACTACCGGTGCGTGGGTGTGTGTGTCCCAAAAAAAAAAAAACTGCGTTCTCTAATCCTCATATGTTCTCTTCCTTATTTCTTAATCTTGATCCTATTCTACTTCCTTCTTGTCTTTTGTCACTCATCATCCCTGCTATTTTTCAACAGAGGAGGTAAATCCTGACGAGGAGAAAGAAAAGAGAAGGCGTGAGTATGTTAAGACGTACGTGTCGCCATGGGAACGAGCTATGAAGGATGACGAACAACTCAAAGAGACCATGAAAGTGAAAATGCCTGGTCCTTATGTGTACAGAGACCTTCCAAAGTACAAGAGTTTCAACAGGTAGAGATTCAATGTGCAAGTATAATAATAATAATAATAATAATAATAATAATAATAAGTGTATAGATCATAGTTTCCAGTCTTTGCAGTATATATGCGTGTGTGTGTGTGTGTGTGTGTATATATGTATGTATATATATATATGTCGTTCAAGTGTTCTTGAACTTAGACCTGTTCTCTCCTCCTTGTACAACAGGACTGCACTGCCTTTTGGAGGATTCGACAAGGCTACCAAACTGTTGACATTTGAAGTTCCAGAGATCAAGCTGGCCCCCGAAGAACCAGAGCCAGCGTCCGTGTTCCAGCACGACATCACCTCGCGACCCTCCTTCAACCGCACTCCTATTGGCTGGGTGTGCAGTGAGGAGCCCAGCCACATCCACATGGAGCTGGACACCATCCCATTTGACGGAGAGACGGATGATCTTTAAAATAAACCTGACCGTTTAAAACAGACACGTGCGCACATTGTCTCTGACAACGAACACACACACACACAGACATATAGACACACACACGTACACACACACACACACACACACACACACACAAACACACACAATGTTACCCAGCAAATGAGGACCTGTCACTGCTAAATATTTATTTGCATGGAACATGATGAAACAACAAATACGAAAAAAAAAGAGCAAAGATAGAGAAATGGGAAGACCTGGTCCATTCAGATTTTAGCTTCTCCTTCTGTTATTTTGTATGTATTCTGCTGTGTTTTACAGGTTGGTGGCCAGGTAGAATGTGTCCCTTTTTCAGTTTGTTGTGTAAGCACAATAACACACAGCGATTGCTTTATTTATTGTGAGCTCTCAGTCTCCTTTAACATCAATAATTATTTGTATGATAGATTGTAGTGAATGCATAATTTAAGAACACAATGTTCTCATCTGTGAAATACAATAAACCCTCTCTGATATACAGGCAATTATTGTCATACGAATTTCTGTATTTCTTTAGAAGCACAAAAATTGACGTATTTCAAACAATAACCTATATCCATCTTTTTCCTTCTCTTAACAGTATCAAACGCCGTTAATGTATAATTCAGTTCAATTCAACCAATCAAAATACTTGAGTGCTGACATTATTAACATTTATTTTTCGACGACACACTTCGCGCTAAATTAGGACGACATTCATACACAGTAGCTGTCTTCTGATCTCATTCCTCGCTGGAGAGCCAAATTAGGAAAAGGTTGTGCAATTACGTAATTGTGCCTCTACTGATAGTGCGCTCGAGCTCCACTAGATGGTGGTAAGAGGCTCGTGGCATCATGTCAATTTGATGGAAAAAATGAAATCTAAAAGGAGAGTATACCGAGGGTATTATCGCGAGAGCTCTTAGCAATCGCTGCAGCGCTGGAAGGCGCTGATTGTGGCTTGTGAATTTGAGATTTTCCCCAGGTTCGGTTCGGATAGGACACGAGACGAGTCTGCATCTGGGCGCAAGCGGGAGGTGAGTAAGCACTCTTCATAAACTTGGAAAATGATAATCTCTCCAACGGGAAATGTTAAAATGTTTGAACAAAACAGAGCACCGAGAATATTCTAAAAAGTAGAACTTGTTAAATTCCAGCTACGTTGTGCGTCCAGATGTGGACAAATCGCTTTACATCAACTGCGCGGATGCTTAATCCCCGTCACAAACCACGGATGCCCTCTGCCCTGGTCGTTTTAAGCACTAGGGAACGGGGCGCTCTGTAAAGCTGTTGTGCGTTTGCTTGCCCTTTTCCTTTTCACAGGTATGGTAGCTGGACATCTAACGTTGCGACCCACTGTAGTGCAATGTGTCACTCAGCATCATTTTGCTAGTTGGTACCACTGTTAGGACAGTGTTCTTATGTTAAAGCGTGTGCTTAGAGTTCGGAGCGATTTTGGCGGTTGGTGTTAATAATTTAGTGGGCTTTTGTTAGATGTGGTGGAAAGGGTGTACATTATTTACACATGCACTGTAATTTTATGTAATTAACGGTGCACTTGTTGATAGAATAAGCGGGATGTGTACTTTTGAAGCGATGGCTTGCGCACTCGGTTTTGTCACTCTAGCAAAAATGTATTTGCTCTGCGTTTGCATTTTTGTGAGAAATGACATTTGCTCCACACCGCATGCCTATCACAAGCGCAACATCGTCACTTGAGCTATGTGAACCTCAGCCAATGTATGTTACAGCTCCAGCAGCGGTGTCCACCTTTTTTTCAACATTAGTAACTGACCTAACAGTAATGAGACAACAAAGTTTATTTTAACAAGCTCTCCTAAGGCAACGGCATTTCATAGAATTGTGTGCTGCAAGTGTAACTTTTAGCAGTATTGTAATCATTTAGTACGGTACCGTTCCTATACTGTCATGATAAATAGCAAATCATATTATTTAGTTATTTTTGCACATGTATATTTGTTTCCCGTTGAAAGTTGTTATTGTCCGTTGTTTAAAGATAACCGTGCTGATAAAATATGATTCTGGTGGAGGTTTTTTTGTCTCTAGAATGTCACATGTTTGCGTTTGTTTTAATACTATAATTGCGAAGTTTGAGATACACGCTGTTTGAAGGGATTGCTTGGTGCACGCTGACTTTGTTTGAATAAACGGCTGCCCACACGCGCACACGATCTCTTTCCTGCATTATAATTATCTCATTTTGCATAGCGCTCGTTATAAAATGGAATTATTGGTCTAGCGCAGAGGTTATGTTACTTTTGTAGAATCCTGCTTTACAGAGTTAAATATGCCGAAGAGAAGCACAATTAGGCTGTATTCGACGCGTTGATATTTTTCATTAATTCGTCGTCTGTGGCGTTTTCTCTGTCTGTTTGCTTGTGACCCAATTTGGGTTTGGTTTATTAATTCAGTGTGGACGTACCGTCTTTAACAAGAGCTGTTGAAACCTGTTAAAGACAGTCGGTGCTTTTGTGTTGCGCTGAAGTGGTCCTTGACGAGGTCAGTGGCCAAGAGCCCCTCTCTGCTTTTGCCGTGAAAGAAACCAGCTGTGTTGTTTGAAGCGTGTGAAAACGAATCCAGGAGGTCCCGCATCGTGTAACCTCTCTGCATTTGATTGCATTGTGTGATGTAGGTTTTAGGTCTTACACAACTCGACTGTAAAGCTGTTTAAAGCCCCCATGCCTTCAGAGTGTTTACAGGTGAAGAGAGAGAGAGAGAGAAAGAGAGATTGGATTCTTATCAGTTTGTGTGATTAAATTTCTTCTCTGTAGCTGAGCAGGGCGGCTGGGTGGTGTTAGTTTTTCACAGGAGGTTGCAGCGAATTGCCATAAAGCTGCGTTTAACACACACCGTATCACTCTCTTTTATCACCGTTTCAAAAGTCAAAATATTCAGTGTCAGTGCTGTATCTATGATTTTTTTCCTCCTGTCTAGCTGGTATAATAGATATGAGACTCAGTTTTCTATTTGGAAAGACAAGCAAACAAACAAACAAACAAACAAACGAACAAACAAACAAACAAAAAAACAACCCCAAAAAACACAATTTACAGCAGCCCTCAAACCAACAAGACTGTTCAGGTTTCCCACTTTCGATAAAGGCCAACTTAAGACTGAAATTTCGAAACTAAAAATTGAACTCCTACAAGGTCACAGTTCAAGGGGAGCGTAAATAAGTGATTTTTAGTGATTAGTCTTGTTGTTGTTTTTTGGTGCAGTCATGCTGTAGAATGCTGCTCTTAGACGTTCAGAACACAGGTGTTCATGTACCTAAAGGCGTGAGACTTTTAAAAGCCACTGGAAACAAAAAGCGTGAAACTGATCATGAACAGACAAAGTCCACAAACCAGCTTTTTTTGAGCTCTGATTTGATGCGACATAAGGCTGGTTACCGAATGATAAGCCGTAAAATCGGGCCGGGGCTGGAAGTGAGGGAGAGAGAGAGAGGCTGAAAGGTGAGAGATTTATCACAGCAGAGCAAGACATCTTGATCACTCACCGTAACCTTGCCTTCGCCTTTTTATTTATTTATTTTATTATTTTTTATTTTTTTTATCTCTTTTCCCATCATCCCTCCATTCTGACAATAGAAACTCTAAAAGTCACACGATGGTTCACTGGAATGCACGCTAAATTCTGAATTCTGATTACTTAACATCACAAACATTAAAACTGACATGTTTATTGTGTCGACATAACATTTTTATGCGGGGCAACCTTTGTATTTGGTTGCCATATGAAAAAGATTTTATGAAAGAAACGTGGCATTGCTAAACTGATGCTAATTGGGCTGGGCTGTGTGTGATACAGTGTTTTGTGTGGTGAGTTTGACGGTTTCTGAGTTTAATTTAAGTACACTCCTGCCTCAGGGAATCACATCGTCATGAAACCTGGCCTCAGCTGTCTGACAGAGGAGAGATTTTTCAACAGCTACAATCTTGATATCATTGAAAGACTTTTAGTGTGTGTGTGTGTGTGTGTGTGTGTGTTTTCAATTCTAAACTAACAAAACTCACACAGATTTGTGTTTTTTTTTCTTTGGTGTTTTCAAAGGAGACTGGACTACTCTGTCAGCATCAATTTTTTTGTGTGCTTTTCAAAACAGCCAGCGTTTTCTGCTAGTTTAGCCTAAAATGTGGAACACAAAGAATGAGGGCTTTTATTGAGTTTTTTTTGGATGCAACTAGAGAGTCTAATGCCTTTTTGGAAGCTGTGTCACTTTCACCTCATCCGACCCCATTCAAAATCACAGCAACCGCTATGTATTAGAGCAAATAAAGACTACAAGATCAGTCGTACTTCTAGCAGGCCTAGATTTTTTCTAAGTCACTTTTTTTGGGTGGGGGGGGGTAATTATATATATATATATATATTTTAAGGGTAACACAACTACTGCTGCTGTGAAATTAGTTTTAATGAGCTTCGCCAAGCTACGTTAGGAAGGAAAATCAGTTTCAGTCATACTGAGGCTAGAGTGCAGGGCCTGCACAGAACCTTGGGAGCAGTTGTGTACACAGTTGTTAGGAGCTTTTTCAGGCGCTGTAAGTGATAAGACTCCTCTGGGTCATGTAATTGAACCAGTCCTTCTAAAAGCCAAGTGGCGTGGTTATGGTTGTAGTTACATAGCAATATAGCATCCTCCTTGCCACCCCCCCCCCCCCCCCCAACAGCCAGGCTTTCCGGCGAGATGAGGAAGGATTCAGAAATGTAGGGAGGATGAACTTTGAGTTCTCTTCATTGCAGACTGTGTCTATTTGGAGCTACACATAACCCAGTTACAGGGAGGCCACATTGTGTCTGATATGTAGTTCTGAAGGAGAGGGAAAAGGGGAGAGGGAGAGGGGGATAAGGGAGGGAGGAACTGGGGTAGAGGAGGGCAGATTGTGTAAAAGAGTGTGAGAACAATGAGAGAGAGAGAGAGAGAGAGAGAGAGAGGGAGAGTCTATGTATGTGTGTGTGTGAGAGAGAGAGTGTGTGTGGTTGTGTGTGAGAGAGAGAAAAAGAGAGAGAGGGAGAGAGAGAGAGAAAGAGAGAGAGAGAGGGAGAGGACAAGATCAGTACTTAGAGCAGTGCTGTGTAAGATCTGTTCCCTCCTCTGTCAGAGGCAGCAGACACAAACCTCACATCATCTATCTCCAGTATCTGAGCCGGGGGTGGATCATATTTTTACTACAGCAGGGAGCAGTTCCCCGACACAGGCTGGCAGTTCTTCACTGTAGCTTTGTGGTTCACCACAGGAAACCAGAGAGGATGAGGAGTGTTCTGCGGTGAGGGTGCCGACCGCAGGCACTTTTTGGCTTAAATTGTGCTTGTTGGGCCTGGAGAAAAACTCGCTCCTCATCCAAAACTTTTCCCATAACCTTGAGATGTGAATGTAGAGAAATATTTTTTTTGGTGATGCAAAACGGACTACTCTCTCCAGACATAGTGCGAACTTATCGGAGAGGTTGTGTTGAATGTGTTGTTGTTGTGCTAGATGTTCAGCGTCAGCCTGTCAAGTCTTTGCCTGTAATAACCACTTCACCAGTTAAAGTGTACCGGTGTTGACATGGTAAACCATGTTAGGTTGATGGTAAAGTTCTCACCATGCCAGATTCCGCATTTTCTTTCCAGGGTTGGGACAGGGAACCTTTTAGGTCAGTGATGAATTGAGCTGAAAGTGTATGGTTAATTCTAATTCAGCTCTTGGAATTTAAACTGGAGGTGGAATTTGGACACCAGACTTTAGAACAGAACTGGAATGTCAAGAAATAGAATTCAGATGGAAGAAATTTCAGGCAATTCCAGAACCACAATAACAGGGTACCTGCAATTACTGAATATAACAATCACCTAAAATAATACGTTGACTTAGAATTGAGCCCCCACCCCTCAAACATTCAAGAGTGCTTTCTGACTCAAGGAAAGACAGGGAGTCTACTGAGAGCTGGTTAACATAGCATTTAGTTCCAGTTTTCTGCAAAAGCCACTTACCACTTATTTGTAAAGACTGGATGGGTTAGAGCAGTCTTGTATGCTTTGTCAAAATCTCCTTTTAGAGTGTATGAACCCATTCACTGCCTTTTTAAAGGCAATGCCAGTGTGGTAGGGGAAACACACAGATGGAAGCGTTTCGGCATGGTCTTCGGCACAATCCCCGAGGCAATTACCCCGGAGAGAAAGTCACCTGATTGGTTACCGCATGAACGAGCATTAATTTTACTAGTCATCCGACCCAGTCAGATCAATTGCGTTTCATACATAAATATCGGTAAAACAGTTCTGGACTCGCTCCTTCTGAGCTGTAACAAAAGGATCACATGCACTTCCCGCTGTGTCACAGGGATAGATGGAGTCAAGCGTAGAAATATCCGTCTTAATTTTTCCCCTTACACAGTCATTAAACAGGGTAATATTGCAATCAGATGTTCGCCGCTGCGCTTTCTGCTACAGTGAGCATCATATTAGCCGCGTCTGTCTCTCCCCCCCCCCCCCGCCTTTGCGCGTGCTGGGTGGTGGGCCCACTCTGTTGCCTGTGAGGGTCATTGCATGTGATGTAGTCTGCGGGGTGCAAAGCTTATTTTCGGTTCGCCTGGCGGCGTCTTAGGACCGGCCAGAACGAAGGGATTATATTATGTCGCGGTATTTGCATGTCGATGATTTTTTAATCATCGCTTGCATGAATAGAGTATCGACGTGATGCACGTGGTATATGTGAGATATGTGGAACAGGGAAACGTATTGATTGCGTTTTTTTTCCCGAGAGGGGAAAAATCCATCAGTACTATGTTGAGAGAAAATAAATAACATGAGGCAGATTCACTCCAGAAATGAGAAAGGATGAAATTGTTAATTTTTCTTTTTTCTCGATGGAATGAAATAGGTTTGCGGATGTCGCTTTTCGAGAACATCCGATTATTAGATTTTTGTTCCGTTAGCAACCTGTAGACTACTTTTGTGTGTGTTTGTGTGTTTACTCGTGTACATTTAGGAGAATGTAAAAAACCAGCGTTTTCCTGGAGGCCTGAAATTTTAAGTCTCTCACTGCTCCAAAACACCTCCTTTAGCTGATCAAAGGCTTGATAGTTGTCTGACGAGTCGAATCAGGTGTGAGAATAAAAGAGAGTTCTAGAATGTACAGTGCGTTGTGCCTCTGGCAGCCGGATTCAGGGATACTGCTGTAAACCATCGTCCTCAATTTTACTTTAAAAAGCCAAATAAACGTTGATAAGGAGCATCCAATCAGAAATCCCCCAAAAGCTGTTTTGATTTCTCTTTTCCTGTTTCATTCCAGTCAGAGATTTTGTGATAAGCCATTGGCCTTGAATACCCCCATGCTTTCTAAGATTAGTTTTTGTTTTTTTCCTCTTATATCTGGATTTCCCATCTTCTTAAACAGCCTTTACTTTAGATTGTGCTGAATGTAGCTGGTAGTAAACAGTGTTTTGTAGCACTAGTAATTGGTGGCCCCTAGGTTGTCTTATAGTTTGGGGTATGGTGATGGTTTGAGGTATTCTACTGCCTAGTCAAACAAACAGAGTATAAAGATAAGCTGCTGAAAATATCCCACAATCCTTCTGTGCCTCTGCCCTTTGTCCCTGCTAACCGTTGTGGCCAGTGAAGAGAGGACAAAAAAAGTTCTCTATGAAGTAATATTTGATAGATATGAAACTCTTTAGTGTTCTATCAAATCAAAATATTAAATGATTGAAAGTTGCAGAATTATTGAGGGATTAAGGTTTTTTGAAACATGAGATGACTTACGTAAGCCTGAATCTACAGAGATGACTCAGAGAGTTTTGATCTTGTATCCTTCTAGCCTGAGATGCAAGGCAGGAGCATTTTTTTGGGGGGGGTGGGGGGTGTTTGTTGCTGGTATAAGTCTGCTGCAGAGCAGAGGGCAGGCAGTGAAAGCGTGAGGAATGGCATGAAGTGAAAATGTTGGCTGGCTCAGGGCGAGAGAAGGTGTGCGTGGAGGGATGGCAGGATGCCTCACAGGAAGAGGAGATGGACTTGGCAGGAGGAGTGGAGTTATTGGACAGGGACCCTGTCGGCATGAGGAGGAAGAATGTGTTTCTCGCGGTGGGCGGGGCGCCGAAGAGGAAAGGGAGAGAGAAATGGGAAGAAAAGAAAGGAGGATTGGGATTCTGTGTCAAGGATATTAGTGTGTAAGAGGGCTTGTCTCAGTGGTGATTTCAACATTAATGACTTACAGGAATATGTTTTTTCTCTCAAAAGACTTCAGAGTTGTTTTGCAAAGAGAGAGAGACTCAGTTCTCAGACTTTTTTTGTTTTGGTTTTTTTTTTTAAAATTACAGCATTTTTAATATTTCATCTCTATAGCCAGACGTAGCTCTTGCCCAGGAATTAGAGACGCCCATTGAGGATCACACCTGAGTATAAAGAGCCCCACACACCTGACCATCCTGAGAGGTGTGGCCCACCTTAAAAATCTGGAGCATGCCACAATAATACGAGTCACCTCTCTCTCTCTCTCTCCCTAGGAGCTCATGGCTGAATAAGTGCTATAGTTGCCCAAAGGGTCAAAAACAAAAGGTTGTTTTACAGTGGCCCCAGCCTGAGACTGAACCACGACAAGGCTCAGGTGTGTTTCATTCAGCCCCCTTAAGGGGAAGCCAACGCAGAAGCATCAACAACGTGCCATAGCCTATCGGGGGTCCTGCAGTAGAGCCGTGCGTAGCTCCTCTGACTTTCTGTAGAGGGTTAAAAATATGTCAGTGTTACTCAGCAGGGCTAAAAGCTGTGTACGAGCTTTTCCTCTTCGCGGTGCTTCACAACACTCTGAAATTATGCTTAGCGAAATAAAAAGAATGAAAATATGGTCTGTTTGTAAGCGGCATACAAAATAATATCAGAACAACTGCGCTGTTCATAGCTCAGTGTTTGGCTGTTGTGTGATGTTGATTTCTTTCTTTCACGTTTGTGTGTGAGTGTGTGTTCACATTTTATATTTTGTTTGTTTGTTTTTTTTTTTTGTGCCAGTGGATATTGAACACACTGAATATCTGTTTTGAATTTTTAAAGAATTTGGGGTTGTTCATAAATGCCACATCCTGGCTGTATTGTGAGTTTTATGTCATGTTCGGAGCAGATTGGAATAGCTGTTGACAGGTGACAGACAGCTGTTGTGTTCTCACACGGGCCGTAGTGCTGTCCGAGAACATCTCGTCAAGGGCGTTGACTTAGCACTGAAATGCGTCAGCTATGACATAGCCAATCACGTATGAGGGGGAACAGGATGGTGCTGTGGCTGTATGCTCTCTCTCTCTCTTTCTCTCTCTGTCTCTCTCTCTTTCTCTCTCCCTCTCTCTCTCTCTCTCTCTCTCTCTCTTTGTTTCTCTCACTCTGTGTGTGGAATTTTTATAGACAGGAGCTGAGGGTGGAGAGTTGAGAAAACCCACCTTCCCTCTCTCTCTCTCTCTCTCTCTCTCTCTCTCTTTCTCTCTCTCTCCCTCTCTCTCTTTCTCTCCCTCCCTCCCTCTCGAGATTTACCGGTGTTCATTCTCACATCTTCACTCTGACCTTTCCCTCCCTAATCCTGGATGACATTTTGGGCACACAGCTCTATGTAATTGAGGCAAAAAAAAAGTACGGGTTATGGCTACGAAATGACAGCCGTGAGATGCCGTGTGGGTGGTGATATTCTGAGCAAAGAGGTGTCCATACCTATTTATCCTAACACGCTTTTATTAAAAACAAAAACGTACGCCCCCGTAAAGCCCGAGCCATTGCCTTTTTTTTTTTTTTTCCTAAACGATATAAACATCAATTGAACAAACGTATCGGAAATCTTTAAACTGTCCTCCCGTGAGCGAGGGTGACAGCCCCCCTCCGTGCCCTGGATGGAGTCCAAATCCAGCGCTCTCGCTCTCACTATGGCCACCTAATCAGCAGTGCAGTTTTAACAGGCCGAGGGACCCATCCCACACGGTGTTGCCGCCAAGGTACGGCCAACGTTTCGTTTCTTACCGTCGTTCGACCAACGTTTCGTTTCTTACCGGTGTTCGGCCAACGATTCGTTTCTTACCGGCGTTCGGCCAACATTTCGTTTCTTACCAGCTGCAGTTTATCAGGTTGGTATGCACTAGAACTGGACATAGTGATCTCTGTCGCTGTCCTACAAGATTGTCCAGCAGGTGACTGGGTCCTTGTTATTTTGTTGTTTTAGTCTTTGTATTTTATGACATGGCTGAAACTTCTACTTGTAGTTATACTACCCCCCCCCCCCCAACTCCTCTGCAATTTGTTAATCAGTGCTTTGATTATCCCTGCCCGATGCAGCTCTGTCAGTTAGGTAGCTTGAGCCAAAAGTGAAGCGGGTCCCGTGGGAATATTCTGGAGCTGCTCTCCTGTTGGATGGATTTGACTCTTGGCTGAGGAAGACATGCGGCTGACTGAGTGGTCCAGCTTTGCAGAACACCCCCGAGGTGTTCCCAGAATGTCCCTGCAGAGACAAATTCTGAGGAGAGCCCAACAAAACCCCCCCCCCCCCCCCCGCCACTCCCCACCCGCAACCTCCCTCCCACCAAGCCTAATTACGAGCCTAATCACAGGCCACATATTAAGAAACATAATCTGTAGTCCTGTCTCAGGGAATTTCCAGAGAGCCGTTTTTTTTTCCCTCCCTTCTCTTTCCCAAAGCTTGTACATATTTAACGGTTAATTATTCCCACAGGCTTACAGCGAAGAGAGGGACGTTGATGGATCAACTTGCGAAAATGTTTCAGACACCACTTGTCGTGGTTAATACAGCCATTAAATTATCTGTGCGTGGGCATCATACATTAAGACCCTGCTTTCTGGAGCATGTCCAACATTCTGCACAGAGTAGAAACACAGGTAGGGAAAAGGGAGTGGTTTGTGTCAGAGAGAGAGAGAGAGAGAGAGAGAGAGAGAGCAAGACAGTGGAAGTGAGGAAGAGAGAGAGGGAGGAAGAGAGAGAGAGAGAGAGAGAAGGAGACAAGGGCTCCATAAGACAATGCAGCAGTATTTAATTGGACAGATTCCAACTGATTGGAAGGTGCTGTGGAAACAACGACTTAAACAAATTGAAAAAAGAAACAAGAAAAAGGATTTGGACGTAGAAAAGGGAGATGTTACGGTGAGAGAGTTGTGATATGGCTGAGGCAATCGAAAAGGAAAATCAGACACGAGAACAGTTGGATACCCTTAAAATCTCCCTCCGTCTGTTGTTGACTGACTCACTGACTCTGTCTTTATTGATGTGGTCGTGTGTGTACAGGAAGTGGTCACGGTAATGGCAGCTGAAAAGCCCAGTGCGGCCATCAGTGATGGCTTTGTTTCCCAACATCAGCTTGTTTTTTTTGTCTATGAATCTGACTTTGTGTTGGTCCCACTGCTGTTACTGGCTCGTAACAAACCGAGAGAAACTCTGCCTTTCTTGCTGTCTTTCTTTCTTTCAGAAAAATGACTGGAGACAGAAAAAGGAACACACTTAAATATATAGTATTAACACGCTACTGAATATGTTTGTGTGTGTGTGTGTGTGTGTGTGTGTGTGTATAGCTATGTCACTCATGGGGAATGAAAAGAAAAAGAAAAAAAAAGATGTTGTGAGGACATTTTGCATTTCCCCACAAATGGAAAAAAAAAGTTCACTTTTTAAATGTGTTATGCCTGTTTCTGATTAACAAAAAAAAAATGCCAGAATGTTTCTTGGCAATAGTTATGGCAAGGGTCAGGCATAGGAATCTTTCATTACAGTAACATTGAGATGAATGGAAAATCCCTTTTGGCGTACCAATACAAATTAGTGTGTGTGCGTGTGTGTGTGTGTGTTGAAGAGAGAAACATCCTCTCAACGCTCTGTTCATGTGATATATAATGCTGTTAGTCACTGTGTGCAGTATGAGAATGGTGATCTTCCTCCTTTATGTCTCTTACAGACATGCTGCCATCTCTCCCCTCTCACAGATGGTAGGGTAGGGTAGGAAGTGCCAACGCCTGTTGTGGAGTGTTTATTTTAATCAATACCAGCGTTTGGAGATAAATGTTTGGATTGGTGAGACTAATGCTTCAAAACGTAAAAAAAAAAAGGAAAAAAAGGGAAAAGAAAAGATTATGTGTTGATGTAATGGGTCTTGAACCGTTTCTTTCCGATGGCATCAAAGTCTCTGAGCTTCTTTTGATCATAAAAAAAAAAAAAAAATTAACATAAACTGGAAATTGTGATCTTAGATCAGACACGTCTGAAGGCTTGAGTTAATATACGGGGGGGGGGGGGTCGCTTTGGAGGAGAAAAAAGAAGAAGTAATCGTTGAGTGAAATGGGTTTGGCAGTGCTGTGTTTCACATGGTAAATTCTGTCATGTCTCACTGAAGACATCTGGATAGTACGGGGATTATTTTCCATGTCATCCACTGTTTGGAGCAAAGGAATGACTGACTCCCCCAGACACCCTGCTATTACCTCATAACCACTAAAGCAAGGTGAGCTTTTTCAGGTGGTCGCTTTACTACAGTAAGGGTCCGCTGTATTCCTTTATCTCAAGGGTGTCAAAATCCAGTCCTGGAGGGCCATGGTCCTGCTCTTTTTCTTGTCGTCCAACTAAATGCATTCTCTGATTGGCTGAAGAGTGTGCACACCTGTTTTCAAGGTGAAAATCAACAGGTAACTAAGAGGTGAAAGCAAAAACCGGCAGGACCCCGGCCCTCCAGGACCAGAGTTTGACACATGTGCTTTATCTGAAACATTACATGTTGCTCTGTGCTTAGCTGTCAGTCTTTTTTTCTTTCTTTTTTTTTTTAATTTCTGTTCCAACAATAGTACCTCTCGGTCACTCTTAATACACAATGAAAAAAAAAAAAAAAGACTGACCTTCGATACTTACAGTGTTAAGAGCTCAGCTGTGGAAAATTGCGACAAGATTTTATTGTGCATTATTGAAAAGTCCTGTGGATTTAACCAAATCAACATACGTGTTTACCAAGAATTGACATTGCGAATGGCATCTCCATAGGAACAGAAGTATCCCCCCCCCCCAGTATATAAAATAATCCTTCACCAGTAAAGCTTTGCTTAATTGGGTGCAAACTGGAATGCCATATGCTCTCTCACTAGTGGGAGAGCGTAAATTGAATCCTTTGGATATTTATGTGAAGCTACGGTGTGCGTTAGCTTGTCGAGTCAGTCTCCATTGTCATAAGTGTGATTTATGTATTTGCTTAGCGGACATCCTTATACAGGTCAGTTCTTCTGGCTGAATGTTTTCACAGAGGCTTTCACTGAACCCAGTACAGCTGTAAATCTCTGTGGTCCATGGCCATAGGGCCCTCCTGCCTGAATCCGAATCAATACAGGATCGTACGCGCTGTTCTCTTTCAGCCTCCCTGAAAATGCATTCGCTAAGTAGACTCGAAAAGAGTACATTTGGAAGTTTTTTGGTGTGACTTCTTCAACTTCTGATATGTATGAAGCACACTCGAAGCACACATACGTTAAAAAAAAAAAAAGGTAAGAAAGAAAGAAGAAACAGAAACAAACAACAGGTTTTTTTTTTTGCACGTGTGAATTTTAAGAATTGTGAGGTAGGCAGTTTACAGAACGTGAGACAGACAAAGGAGTTAGCTCTTAGCTAAAAGCTTCTTTCTTGCTTCTCTCAGCCCTGGATGGAGGCTCGCTTGCCCTCATTTGTATCTCCACACCGCTATGCTTGAGCTGCGTCGCTCTACTCCGAGGTTCCAATCAGAAGCGCCCAGCATCCTTCTTCCAAAAGCCTCTGGGAAGGCGACTGCGGAGCCCCGAACCTGGCTGAGCTCCAGGCTAATTAGCGCTCTGTTTGTTAACACAAGTCAGCTACCCTTCAGGGTTTCCTCATTCAAACTCCCAGACAGGCCGTAAACATTTCTCACAGGACCCCATTTACCCTCTCTGTTAGGGGTATTACAGTCCTACAGCTCTTTACACTCAATCTGCGGTGGCCAGTAGCTGTTAGTCCCCTGCGAGTCGAAACCACGGGCAAAAGAATAGACGGAACAGCGTCGTGTCGATCACAAATTCATTTCAAAGACAGACTACCCTGTTCTGGTGTCAAATGGCCCCCAAGCCAAAACAGGTTCTTTACACAAGCGATATCAAAGACATCTTCAAAGAAAAAAAAACAAAAAAAACAACAACTCTTTTACGATGTTTTCTCACATCATTTATTCAAAAAGGAAACAGACAAAGAAGGAAAGAAAAGACCTTTATTTGGTTATTATAAGATTTTTTTTTTTTTTTTTTTTTTTTGGTGACATGACACTTATTTGACTGTTTGCAGTTATTCGTCTGCGAGGCGGTGAGACTCCCTACCGTTTGTGAGTCATGGACTGAGTCATTTTTGGCTTCCAGGAACCTACCGTCATCAGCATGCATCAGCAGCAGCTCAGCTGAACCCCTTCTCGCTGAATCTGCGAATTCTAGCCCACGCGTATCCTCGCCACGGAGCCGGCCGACCGCTAAAGGGGGGAAACCGCCACGCCGCGGAACAATCGACGCCCAGCTCTTTGTGTGCGTATGACGTGAATAAAGAGACTCAGCCACGCACGGTCACAACTAAGCGCATCTGACTGTGCACACCGACGCTAATTCGTTTCCACGCCGAGCTTCACGGATGGTGGAAAAAAAAAAAAAAAAAAGATTATGCAGATTGGTTTGTGCCATTCGTTAATTTGTGGCAGAGTCTTAGCCCCATAGTATAGCATGGAAAAATGCTAAATGTCACCATGGCTGGGGTCCCTGCTTGTGAGGTTTGCAGTGTAACATAGCATTAATGGCACTGTATCATGACACTGTTCATGCTGGTTTGTCTGAAGGGATAAAGGCAACTTGTGGCTCTTCTTCAACCACCACCCCCCCCCCCCCTCCCCCCCCCACAATCTCGACCGTCCCATGGGACTCACATGGTCAAAGGAGCGTCACATGACTGCAGCTGGGCTGACCTTTAGGTGGGAAGGAGCGGAACATTTCGAACGCATGACCAGTGTTCTATTATGCTCTCTTTTCTGCATTCTCTCCCTCTCTCTGACAAACACACAAATTCACACGCTGAGGGGCACAGCACAAAGGTGGCAATGCCATATGAGTCAGGTTGTGTTGTGCTCTGGGGAGGACATGATGTGGAGTTTGTGTGTGAGAGAGAAAGAGTTTGTGTGTGTGTGTGTGTGAGTGAGAGAGAGAGAGACAGAGCGAGAGAGAGAGTTTGTCACATGATGACTTAAGATGGTCGTGACGTGGAACCGTACGGCCTGTGTGTGGTGTAGTCACATTCCTACATTTGAACTGTCTGCTAAGTACACTTTGACAAAGACATCCACGTAAAGACTTTGTCATTCTCAAATGCATTTTTCATAGATTGTCCAAACATGATTGTGCCAAAGAGGATAATGGTTTGGATTAACTTGGGCTTTTGTTTGGATAAGAATATCCACGGGAGTTTAGGCTCTAATGCCAAACACTACACTGCTTCTCTGCCCTACTTAAAGGCCAAAACCACACTTTCAACCTGATACGCTGTCTGGTACACTGCGTTAGCAAACCCCACCGAAATATACCAATGGAAGCTTTTTCATAAAATCATCACACACAGTATTTCTCTTTGAATCAAAGAATCCCTATGCTTTATGACATCATCGTTGGTGTTGCTGGAAGATTCATGTTAGCCTTGTGAGCAGGTCTAGGTTTTACCATCTCACTCTCAAACACTCTCACTCGGTTTTACTGTCTCACTCTCAAACACTCTGACTCAGGGTTTAGTGTCTCACTCTCAAACACTCTGACTCAGGTTTTACTGTCTCACTCTCCAACACTCTCATTCAAGTTTTACTGTCTCACTCTCAAACACTCTCACTCGGTTTTACTGTCTCACTCTCAAACACTCTGACTCAGGTTTTACTGTCTCACTCTCCAACACTCTCACTCAAGTTTTACTGTCTCACTCTCAAACACTCTCACTCGGTTTTACTGTCTCGCTCTCAAACACTCTGACTCAGGTTTTATTGTCTCACTCTCAAACACTCTGACTCAGGTTTTATTGTCTCACTCTCCAACACTCTCACTCAAGTTTTACTGTCTCACTCTCAAACACTCTCACTCGGTTTTACTGTCTCGCTCTCAAACACTCTGACTCAGGGTTTAGTGTCTCACTCTCAAACACTCTGACTCAGGTTTTACTGTCTCACTCTCCAACACTCTCATTCAAGTTTTACTGTCTCACTGTCAAACACTCTCACTCGGTTTTACTGTCTCACTCTCAAACACTCTGACTCAGGGTTTAGTGTCTCACTCTCCAACACTCTGACTCAGGTTTTACTGTCTCACTCTCCAACACTCTGACTCACGTTTTACTGTCTCACTCTCCAACACTCTCACTCGGTTTTACTGTCTCACTCTCCAACACTCTGACTCAGGGTTTAGTGTCTCACTCTCAAACACTCTGACTCAGGTTTTACTGTCTCACTCTCCAACACTCTCACTCAAGTTTTACTGTCTCACTCTCAAACACTCTGACTCAAGTTTGGCAGTCCCCTTATAACTTACAGAATAAATAGCACTAGCACTAGCAACAGTTCCTTGGGCATCAGTGTGTCGGTGAGACTGCTTTATTTCAGGGGGTGTACTGAATACATCCCTCCTTGTCGTTCAGTAGGCTGTCTGTGCTTTGACTCATGGAAGTTAGTCATTTTGTAGTAACTGTGAACCTGCGTCTCTCCCATTCACGCACATTCTGCCTGTCATCTTGTGAGCTTTGTTTTGCTGAGGGGCTGCAGGCAGACTCGTAACGCCTTGTCTGTACGACTCTTGTTGTTTTACAGAAACCGTGTTACGTTCTGAAGCGTTTCACTGAGCCTTGTTCTGCACTCAGAGCAAACGTATAGGCATACAGTCGTTTTACTTGTCCTTAAGGAAACCGTAGTGCTGGTCACAATGAGCAGTGATCTTTTTGGGGCATTGCTGAACACAGGGGTACAAACACGGTCCTTATTAAAGTATTGAAGAGGCTGACTGCCAAGTGAGCTGGGCGCTGAGCTTTGGTACAGACTTGTTTTCCAAACTCTCCTCTCCATGGGCCTGCTAAAACCCCTTCATTTTAACAGTATGTCCCAAGGTTTAGTACAGAACTGTACTCACAATGTGTGTTGTTCTGTTATTGTTGATATATCACAATGTATTATTTAGGAGCAACACTGTAATTTCAAAGCCCTAAATTCACCTACATATCCACCTTGGGTTGAAACAGGGTGAGTTGCTTCATTTATCAGCACATAACACATGAAGAAAAGACCTTAAAAG
>NC_044499.1:48575814-48585814 GCF_902362185.1 Chanos chanos | reverse complement strand
ATTAAAAGGGGATTTTTGGAGGGGACTGTTTGTGCAGACGTTTGTGTGTGTGTGTGTGTGTGTGTGTATGAGTTAGTGTGTTTTGGTTGCACATATGTATGCATGTGTGTCTGTGCCTGTGTGTATTTGTGTGTATGTGTGTTTGTGTGTGTGTGTGCGTATGTGTGTGTTTGACCTGCTGAGGGTTGGCCTAAAAGGCATAAAGAGGGGGTTAGCGGGCACTGCAGTCTCTGCACAATTCAATGGCCTGTTATGTAATGTGTTTTCAAACACGCTGGCCAGGAGGCGATTAGCTCCGTGCTGTCGAGTCCCCCACACCCCCCCCCCCCCCACCCCTCAGCTGATAGATCAGTCAGTACTTCATCAGTGGTTTGGTACCTGTCTGATTGTCTCTGTTGTCCTTGTGTCAGGGTTAAAGACATGGCTCTCAGGAGTCATTAACCAGGGTCTAAACAGAGTTGACCTCAGGTCCAGGTACACGGTTCACTCGATTTGGTTGGAATTCAGAGGGTTGTCACGCTGTGAGCTGTTTGTATCTGGATAATCAGTGAAGCCCTCCCTTCTTCGGCGTGTTATGTAAATGGTGACAAACACTGCTGCGATTTTTCAACTGTTGCGTGACACAAATGACTGGGGCTTATACTCAACTGGACAGGCGGGCTGTTTGGCAAGATGGGGGTTTGTGTGCGTTGGTGGGAGTGGGGGGGGGGGGGGGGGGGTGTTGTCATGGTAACCTGTGACTCAAACATACTCTGTCCTGAGTTCATGTGATTTTTTATTTGACATGAGGACCATTCCCTTCACATGTACATGCACTCTTCATAAACATGTGCTGCTGTGTCTAGTACACAAATACATAGCAGCCTGGCATGCATCAACACACACACACACACACACACACACACACACACACACACACACACACACACACACACATGCATGTTGTGGTCGTACCATAGTGAGGAATTCCCATTGACTCTACTGTAACTAAGAAATAATAAGCAAGAAATACTTTAGTGCTTTATGTCTTACCAAAAACAACAATATCTACTAGGACAACAAACAACAACAACAACAACAAAAAACCCAACAAATTACAAAACAATATCATCATGAGGATATTTGATCCACTGAACATCACACACACACACACACACACACACACACACACACACACACACAGTCACAGACACACACACACAGAGAGTTGTTCTCTGTGGCGTAGAGGAGAGTGTGTTTACTGTGCTTCACTGCGACACCTGTTTCACGTGTCAGGCCTGAGCCTCACACTGCTCATTTTTCCACTTCAGTTCATTTCTTATCGACCCCCTCCCCCCCCCAGCGTTTACAACCCCTGCACTGTCCTCTGACACACACCTCCCGCAGGCCACTGCACCCACCTCAACTCAGCACGCGCGCGCGCGCGTGTGTGTGTGTGTGTGTGTGTGACACTACATAGTACAATGTCTCTGCAATGTTTCCCTCTTTTCCTTTATCACCTATTTGCTTACTCTCACTTTCTCTCTGTTCCTCTCTCACTCTATGTCTCTCCTTCTCTCTCTCTCTCTCTCTCTCTCTCTCTGAGGGGAGTGTTTCTTATAAATACATAGTTCAGAGTTATACTTTAAAATATATTGAAAGTTCAAAAAATAAAAGGAGGAGGAATGTGAAGAAAAAAAAATGACAGGATTACAATAGACAGGACTTCATATTAACTTTTTTTTTCTCTCTCTCTCTTTTTTTTTTAGCCCTAGCCTGGAAGGACTGAGAAGAGAAGAGCGACTTGCGTTACAGAGTGGGGAAGAGAAGTGAGGAAGGAGAGTTTGTGTTGCGCTACAGTCCAGTTCAACAGAAGAGCTACCAGAGGACCAGAACTGCACAGACGTACACACACACATACCCACACACACACACACACACTCACACTCACACACACACACACACACATACACACACACACAGATGCACTCACTGGCAACACAGTCAGGTGTTAACCAAGGCACTTATTCCATTTGACCCTGCTTCAGTTTCACAGGTGTGGGGTGCAAGGTAGTCGTGGCAACAAGACCATTTATGGAAACAGCGAAGTCTTGGAAGACCACTGACTGAGACAGAGCGAAAAGCATTCTCCTCCGCACACCTGTTGCTACGCTCCGTTTATACTTCTCTCTCTCTCTCTCTCTCTCTCTATCTCTCTCTCTCCCCCTCTCTGATATCTGCACGACGCCAGCCCTCCCCCTGTGAAGGAAGCCCTGCTAAACACATAACCTGAACAAACTCCATTAGCTTTCACTCACATGGGAGTAACATAGGAGCCAAGCTAGCACAGTTTCGATCATCACACACACACACACACACACACACACACACACACACACACTCCTCCCCCTGAGCGTTTTTCCTCTTGCCGCTGACGTCTCTCTGAGGATGTCTTTCTGCCACGTGATTGGCCGGGCTGGGACGCCGCACACGTGGTGATCCGTGGTGGGAGGGCGTGACCTCTGGGGGGGGTGCGGAGTGGGACCCATGTCGTGGAAGAGGAACTACTTTGCTTCAGGCAGCAGTGGGCTGCAGGGCATGTTCACCCCTCGTACCATGACCTCCATCGCTCCCAGCAAAGGCCTTAGCAACGAACCGGGCCAGAACAGCTGCTTCCTCAACAGCGCCCTACAGGTAAGACTCCGTTACAGTCTTAAATACGCAACTGGACACGCATCATGCCGTCTGGCAACCGGAATTCGCTTCACTAAATACTACAGGAGCAACTCATCGCTTAGTTTCAGTGCACACAGAAACCTATTTCATAAAAGTCGGTGATTCAGTTTCAGCTGCGTAGACGGTTGGTGAAAAGAAAGTAAAGGTTGAAATCCAAAATAAATTTAAATGGACAATATAAACATGCAAATCAGATTCAATTTACAGTTCACAGATTGGTGTTCACATTATGTTTAGATCCCAGACCAGATGTGACACAGGTTTCACATATCATGATAAGGTTTAAACAGCCACAGATTTACCGCACACTTTACAGATGGAATTTCATGAGATTTAACTCATTAGGATTAGGTTTACACACAGAAAGATTTATTGAACATTTAAAGGTCTGCAGCAACTTGGGGGCCATCTACACGACAACGGTGAAAACAGTGTTTTTGCGAAAACGAAAAAGTCATGTCGCGTTCTGGCTTTTCGTCCACACGACGACAGCGTTTTACGGGGGCCTGAGAATGCAAACTTTTGAAACCAGGTTCCAGAGTGGAATCTTTTGAAATCGCAACCCTGATGTGTAGACAAGCGAATACAGAACCTTTTGAAAACGATGATGACACAGCCCCACCTCGCAAATGGATATTTATATTTACGTGATGTTCTTCTGTGGTGTTTGTATATTTGAGCGGCAAAGTTACACCGCGCCTACTGGCCTGGCATACATACTACAGCGTTTTCACTCGTTTTTTGCGAATCCGTGTGGACGACGATGAGTTCTCAAAACGTTCTCGTATGGATGCGAAACTTTTTGAAAATGCAACGCTCAACGCTTTTTTCAGAACGCTCCGCTGTCATGTGGACGGGACCTTAGACTGCACTCCACATTAGATTTAACACATTCGACTTACTAGCAGTGACACTTTACGGTAAATCTACAGGTTGGACTCCATATTAAATATATTGAACACACACTGACATATACTATTTTCTGTATGTACATGACTTTCATGATTTGACTTAAAACTGTAATGGCGAGTTCGGAAAAGGTTTTACGGTTTGAGACGCTAATTTTTCCAATGGGTTAGAAGTCCAGTTTGTGTGAGTACGTGTCACAGGCAGTATGCGCGGCGTTATTTCACACATGCAGTCGCACATGCACACACACACTCACACACACACACACACACGCACGCACACACACACACGCACACACTCACACAGAGGTGGTGTCTGTACCATGGTCACTGAGATGCAGTGCAGTTCATTTCGAGCATATTGAGTGTGATGAGTGGATGTGACCCCTCTATCTCTCTCTCTCTATCTATCTCTCTCCCTCTCTCTCTCTTTCTCTCTCTCGCTCTCCTTCCATCTCCCTATCTCCCCCCCCCCTCTCTTGCTCTCTCTTTCTCTCTCTCTCTCTCTCTCTCTCTCTCTCTCTCTCCCTCTATCTCTCTCCCTGTCTCTCTCTCTCTGTCTCTATCTCCCTCTATCTCCCCTCTCCCTCTCTCTCTCTCTCTCTTTCTCTCTGTCTCTCCCCCCCCTCTCTTTATCTCCCCCTCTCTCTGCCCCCCCCCCGTCTCTCTCTCTCTCTGCCCCCCCCGTCTCTCTCTCTCTCTCCCTCTCTCTCTCTCTGTCCTCTGCTCTGGGCAAACAGAAAGCTCACTGCTATTTCTAATGAGCTCACTCACCCAGTTTCAATGTGTGTGTGTATGTGTGTATGTGTGTGTGTATCTACGTTCGTGTGCGTGTGTGTGTGTGTGTGCACAGGCAAAATGACCATGTGTAAAGCGAACTTTCTTGCTCACTTACAGCACTCTGTGTCTGGCCTTTATCATGTCTGGCCATGCATTAAACATCCACTCCTGTCGCCTCTACCCAAAGCACTCTACTACTCCTGCATTATCACTCAACCCAAACTCAACCCTTCTCCATCTACACCCATCTAAACCCAGCACTCCTCCATCTACACCAATCTAAAAATCACCACTCCTCCATCTACACTAACCCAAACCCAACACTTCTCCATCTGCACTAACCCAAACTCAATACTTCTCCATCTACACCCATCTAAACCCTGCAATTCTCCATATACACCCATCTAAAACCCAGCACTCCTCCATCTACATCCATCTAAAAATCACCACTCCTCCACCCACACTAACCCAAACCCAATACTTCTCCATCTACACTAACCCAAACTCAATAATTCTCCATCTACACTCAACCAAAGCTCATCACTTCTCCATCTACGCCACCCAAGCCCAATACCGAGGACTTTTTAACATGGAAGTGACACAGAACGGCAGAGAGAGGAACAGAAATATAGAGAGAAGGAGAGAGAGGGATGTAGAGAAGAAGGGTACAGACTATAAATGTGTCTTGTTAACTACTTTAGAGGAATGTTTACTGTTACTTTTATCATTTCTGCTGCGTTGGATGTGATCTCACAGGGCTGATTGTCTTGGGTCTTCTCTTAAAAGTGTTTTCTCTCATTGTTGTTTGGTCCTAGTTAAATTTATGAGAACAAAGCCCTATTTGGGGAGATGGTAATTAATAGCATGCAAAAGAAAGTCAAGGGCCATCGAACATAGCGCCGTTAGCTCAATCAACCAGACCACCTGCTGTTCTCTCACAGCAAGCTATCATGGATTACACAACACCAACGTGTCATTGGATTGTCATGTAATGTTTGGTCTGACACCATTTCTCAGGACCTGAGGCAATGGATAGAGCTTGTGTTTCTTTTCTTCTTCTTCTTCTTTTTTTTTTTTCAGTCTTATGTATATGTTCAAGGAGTGTCTGTTGCATTGAAAAATTAGGCCGCCATTAGCGACTGCAGAATTTAACCATCATCTCGTCGGCCGTCAGAGGTGTTTGAACAGTCGTGAGCAGTTTCATTTCGACTTGCACTGAATCAGCTCTGCCCACCTGAGGATATGCTATTCCCGTGCGTTTGTCACAAGACGTATCCACGGCAACCTTGAGGGGCTGGTGCGAATACAGTTAGTGCGTTCCGCCCTGTCATGTCCGAGCTGAACACATCGGGCTGGGTCTGTTCATGTCTGAAATGAGCTTGTGCTCAGACAGGTGCAACTTACCGTCCTCAGTGGAGGAGCAGGTGGACGAGAAAAGGCCAGTGCCTCGTCTCTGAACAGAGACACGTTGTGATGTGATTCCACTTTGAGTTGGATCCAAAAACCAATCTTGGTTCTCTGGATGGAGTTGAGCTGTGCACTCTGGCTTTTTTCTTTTTTTTTCGAGTTCTAAAATTTGGGGTGAAGTTTAAGCTTTGGAGGGAGGTTCAGCCCTCACAAAAACATCTTGCTCCGTAATATCTAATCGTTGGAGTCTTCTTAGTGGTGTTGATTGTGGGTCTGAATTCCAGACACAGTGACTCCCTGCTAAAAGACTCCAGAGAAATGCACTTACCAGTTAGGTTGCTCCAGAGACATGGAACTTCTGAGATAAAAAAAAAACTTTCTTTGGATAAAAGAGTCCATTAAATGAATAGATGTGTTATCGCTGTAAATTACACTGTGACCTATGTCTGCAGTTGTGAATTTGAGGTTCAGTGTTACCACTCCCCGCGTGGGTGTCACAAAGTAAACGATGTAAATACCGTAAATGGGCGTGTTCTGGTACGCGTCAGCTGGACCAATGGTTTGCCTGCATCACTGCAGGTGAGTTCAACATACAGGCGTGGGCCTCCACATGTACTGTGTTCCTGTGGAAACGTTTGTGAACCGACAGGTGAAAAGAAACCCCGGCTGACTTCACACGTGTTGGAGATTGAACGCGCTCGTCCTGACTGTACCGTATTGGCTCAGCGGTCGCGTTGTGACAGAGACCGAAGACGCCGCGGAGAATCCGGCCGTTCAAAATTGCGAGAAAAGCCGTTGAAAACAGATACGAAACTTTAAGATCCTACTGAGCCCAGCAGCACGGCGCTTTGTGCATCATCCTTTTATTCTCAACGCTTTTTTGTTTTTTTGTCTTCAAGAAAGAAAGAAAGAAAACACACACGCCCTTTTTTGGGGGGGGTTGTTTCAACTTTGATTCAGTTCTGCCAGACATGCCCAATGGCTGTCATGCTCTGGAGGATGTCAAGGTTTGGAAAGAGTCCTGGAGGACTTTTTAAAGCTTAAGTGTTTAATTTAAGCTCCAAAGCGGAGTTCTAAATATCCTCTTCCATGCTCATTTCTTTCTCTGCATCTTAAGTAACATGACAGCTTCTTAATAGAACCAGAGACACCACTTTTTCTTTTTTTTTTCTGTTTTTTTTTTTTTGTGTGTAATTATTCTGGGTGAGCTTAAATCTACCATAGATCTTAACCGGGTTTCATCTCATCTGTGTAAGGATGTATTTGCATCGTTGTCCTGAATTCAACTCTCTCCACTGGTTGAATTGCCCACATTCGCTGTTTAAAATAAATAAATAAATAATAATAAAAAAATGATGTTAGTGCCCGAAGCACTGCGGAAATTTGGGAGGAATTTTTAATTGCAGATTTTAAGGCAAGCCGATCCTTTTTGAGCCTGATTTGTTTGAAATAATTTATGGATGAGCATCCACAGCGGAGCATATGTTTTTCCTAAATCAGCTAATTCCATTGGTACTCCTATCAGCAAACTAACACTTTGTTCTCTCTTTTTTTTCTTTTTTTTTCTTCACCAATTAGTCTCGTCTTACGTTGTGTTGCCGGCGTTGGCTGTCTAGCTGTGCACCTGCTCTGTGTTTGAGCGTTTGGTTTTTCTCATTAGGGGGCGGAGCACTAAAGCTTTCGTACACGTTAAACTTTATCGCCGCTCATTTGAATAAACAGTCTGTGTCCTTGGTCGAATCCGTGACAAGAAGCAGCACGCTGGTAATTATCCCAGTCCATGAAACACCATCTCTGCTTCTCCGTCCGACGGGGGTCGCAAAGCCCCTTCTTTCCTCATTAATCCCAACCCCCCACCCCCCACCCCCCCCCCCCTCGCCCCCGTTAGCCGGCTTGATCAAATCCTGATTTTATGATGATGACGGCAGTTAAAAAGCCATTTTTCAGCTGTCCGGTCTCACGTTAGTGGCTTATGTAATCCTTACAGAGAGACATACCTGGAGACAAAGAAAGGAAACCAAAAAAAAAAAAGAACGAAAAAAAGAGACAGAAAAGGAGGGAATTAAAAGAAAGAGAGCTCTGAGCTAATGAGCGATGGCATTTCACTTTTTTTTTTCTTTTTTTTTTTTTTACCTCAAAGTGGTGCATTAGCATAATTACAATTATCCGTTTTCAAAACCAAAACTCGGAGGCAAATATGATTTATTTATGCGTGTGTTTTCTCTCTTTCTTTCTTTCTTTCTTTCTTTTTTCTTTTTTCTTTTGATTAGATTCTCACACTGTTGACGTTAGGCGAGAACCTGAAGCTGAAGCATGATATGGGGGATTTTGTACGGTGTTTGTTTTTCATTTTGGCTATGAATAACTCTTCATATTTAAACAGGATGATACATCAGTAAATAATTTGCCTCTGATGAGGGGAAACAATCATTTTTTATCGGGTTTAATTAGGATGAACAACGAGAAAGAGCAATGTCACCCATGAAAGAGGAAAATACAGCACATGCTGAAAGTTAAATAACAATGCATATTTATGTATGCTAATTTACATCTATTACATAAGATACACATCACGACAAAGGTAATCATGTAGGATCAGAACGTTGACATGAATACGTTTTTGATTTATTAATCACGGGGATGTAATTGAAGTGTTTAAACAGGCCACTTTTTGTTCTGCTCTTGACAGGTTAACGGTATTATAGATCTTTCAGTCGAAAATTGCTCTTACCCTGGTGCAGTGTGGTTGCTTGGTGCAAATAAACAAGTAAATAAATAAATAAATAAATAAAAAGCTGTGAAAATCATTCTAAAAACTCAGTTTCAAAAGGCTGCACAAACTTTCAGCTGTGTTATTCCTGGATTTAGTTTTGACTTTGCAGTGTGTCGTGGACTTCGGCAGAGAACGACTATGTCATATTCTCCACCCCCACTTAAACAGCTTTGGTTCTATCTGTAACTATTTTAGTCATTTGCCATATGTGCTTGTAGTCTTGTGCTAAGAGGGTTTTCTTGTCATTTTCACAAAGACAACATACTGCAGATCTAGACCTCAAGTCTGTGTGTGTGTGTGTGTGTGTGTGTGTGTGAGAGAGAGAGAGAGAGAGGGAGAAAGAAAGAGAGATTAAACTGGATGAGTAATATCATCTCACACTGATAAATGAAGAAAGGTGTGGAGACAGCTGTGAAATAGCAGTAACAACACTTTATCAAAATAAAGCAAAGAACTGGCACGGTTCACTGATGCTGTCCAGTGGGAGAAAGAGAACCAAATCTCTCTTTCCTGTGGGAAATGAAATTTTGAGCTTAATTGGTTTTCATAGACATGACTAAACCTTTCACAGCTTAGATGTGTATCTAAGCTCAGGCTTGGCAAAAGCATTCCGCTAAAGGATTTCTGGTAAGCGTTTCTCTCAAGAGAGAGAGAGACGAATCAGGTGGGATATGGTTTCCTGTTTTTTTTTTTTTTTCTGAAGCACGATTCTGAGGCCTCAGGCAAAGCAAACATCTTGGGGCACCAGTGTAGTGTAGTTTGTACAGTGGAAATGAATGGATTGGATTGGAACTGGAGGCACTGCATTCTAAAATCCCTGTTGACCAGTCCATCTGCCCAGTTCAGACTGGTTTTTTTTTAACCTGATATGAGACAGAGTGCCGCTTGTCGACGTCGATGAGAGAGGTGAAACTTTGCCAAGCGGAAAACGACCTTGTGGTATTTTGGGATTAGTGAAGATCGTACAGTGTAAATGATGTTTTTAAATTATAGTTGAGAAAGATCATAATTCTGTCATTTCTACCCTGTTGAAATGCTTCAGTGAATTTTGCCAACACATTACACACTTTTTTCTATTTTGTATTCTGCATTCGGGAATAGCATTTTATATTCTGTTCGTATAGCTAAAGGATGTCTTGATCCTGCTTCTTGTTCGACCACATAAACACAAACATGCACACACATACACAGAGTCAGACAGAGAGAGAGAGAGAGAGAGAGCTCAGACACGGAGGCACCGAAGAGAGAGAGAGATAAAGTCGTCTCTCTCACTCACGCTCTGTATGACGCCTCGTCTCCAGCACCACGACTTAATCCTGTTTCGGGAGGTGTATGGTCACATCCAGTCCCCCGGCAGAAAAAGCTCCTGTCGCAGCCCAGATTTAAGCGCTCAAATGCAGCCGTCACGTCGGCCAGG
>NC_044499.1:48565814-48570814 GCF_902362185.1 Chanos chanos | reverse complement strand
AAAAAATTAGACAACTTCTGCATTCAACTATTTGTTAATGATTATTTTTTTTACAGTATTTCCCGTGCCCCCCCCCCCCCCCCCCCCCCCCACACACACACACACCCTCTCTCTCTCTTTTTCTGAAGTGAGAGTGTTTCTGAAGAATGCAGAGTGTACACAGTGGCTGACATGTCGTGTAGTGTTTCACTGGGACATACTGTGTGTTAACGCTTGGCAAGACATTACAGACTGCTACAGGGCAGAGGCATCATACCATCTACCAAAGTGCTTATGAATTTTAATGCGCCGTGTTCTAGTGTTCTGGCATGGGCACGAAGAGAGGAAGAGATACAGCGCGACGCTTACACAACCTCAGACCTTTGGTCCGTAGACGAACTGAATAGTTAAACGCGCCTTTCGCCTCTCGTGCGGTCGGAGTTAACCGCGTCTGGGCTCAGTGGCTTTATCACCACACAGATGGCACACAGAACATTTTTCAAAGCAAAACCTGTGTTCTGTTCTTACTCGCAGGAGAACATTAAAAAAAAAAGAAAAAAGAAAAACAACAATTTTGTTTTTCTTCGACCGCTTGTACTTGTTGAATAAAACAAAGACCTGAATGGGTATCTCAGAAACCTGAAAGATGAAAATTTTAGACCCCCCCGCCCCCCAGAACAGAAAATGAGATGTCCCTTTTTTTCACGCAATTTCCAAGTGTTGATCTCCTTTTCTCAAAGCGGTACACACTGTTCCTTATGCCAGGCAAATCTGAACCAAACAACAGACACTGCCCAAAGTGTTTTCCACAACAGTTATGAGGTTTTAGTTTTTTTTTTACTTCATCGGTGTCTTCCAGAATATGTCAGATGTTTATAGCTTTATAGACTGTTAGCATGTGCTAGGGAAAGGTTCAGGCTGAGTGAACCCCCCCCCCCCCCCCTTCATGTCCACATTCTGCTTTACGTGTGCTAATATGCTTACTCTTTTATTAAACTACAGTAGAAGAAAATTCATTTTTAGCACCTATTATTTTAAAGTTTTTCTTTAGAAAAGGAGCATAAGAAAACTAAACTTGAGCGGCAGATATTTTAAGATATTTAGATATTAAGATATTTTTACTTCTCCATGACAATGAGTGGAAGAAATCTAAACATTGGTGTCTTTTAAGGTTCTTCAATAAGAAAACGACTACAACATGTCCATCGTCATAAACTGCGGCAAAACTGAAGTACTGCTTCATCCGTGATTTGAACGAGGCAGGAGGGCCCTCGGTTTTTGGACCGTCGCTCGAACGTGTCGTTTCAGCCGGAAAAAAAGGACACGTTGACGACCGGAAAACCACACGACGGCCGACTGCTCTGACCTTTCCCAGATCAGCGCACGGCCACTTCAGTATGAGAAAAACGAGTTTCCGCTTTGAGAAGCCTAGAGATTAGATCCATTTCATTCATTTACGTAGATCACCATGTTTCAGTGTATCCGAAAATATTTATGGTCTGAGATATGACACCATAGGTTTTGTTGTTATTTGAAATGGTTTCCTGGTTTACGTTGTCATTAAAGCTGTTGCAAATATGTTCTCAGCGTGAGAAATGAAAAGAATGAAAAAAGGTGTGTAGGCTTTGAATTATAATTAACATTATTCTTCATGATCTAAAGCACAAACAGCGTGGTGTGTTCTCCTGTACGAGGAATACGTATAGGGTGGCATCACGTTCAAAGTCAAAAACAAACAAACAAACAAACAAAAACAGAAAAACAAAAACAACCAAAAAAAAATCACCCACGAGAGCTGTGGTGCGCTGTACGCCGAACGGAGAACTACAGAGCCGCGGTTTTCGGTTTCGGTACAAAACCATTACGCCTCTACACAGAATGCTTTATGTATAGTTTGTCCACAGAATTGTGATGTCATAATTTTTTGTTATGTATTACTCAGCACTGTGTCCAGCAAGACCTTACTTAATGAATAATGACAAAACAAAACTCTGAGATAAGAACTGCTGTTTTTTTTTTGTTTTTTTTTTATGATTATTATATAATTATTTTATCCTGTGTTGTGATGTGCGTTTCAAGTTTTGAGATTGACATTGCGAAAAAAAAAAAGAAGGTATTTCAATAGACACTTTTCTTTTTCAAAGAGTGTGTTTGAGAATATGAATTCTCCTTTGAGATGAGCTCTGAAGCCACTGAAGAAAAGCGTGATTTGACATCCTTTCTTTAAGTCTTTAGTGTTAGTTTGTTTCGAATGCTCTGGCCGTGTTCTCTATGTCTATGCTGCATGTTCAAAGATTAGGGCTGAACAGCACAGATTTGGTGTTTGGATTTGATCCACTGTCACGCCATGGGCTTCAGATAAGTGTCTCATCACTGATCTAATGACAAGTAGACATGTGATTTAAGTTTGCAGAGAGAATGCTTTGTGCGTGCGTGCGTGCGTGCGTGCGTGTGTGTATGTGCGTGCGTGCGTGTGTGTATGTGTGTGTGTCCAGATCCATGGTTGGGGAACGTGTTCTGGTAGTGCAGGATTTCACATGTTTCGTCTCTCCTCACCTTCTCACAGCACAGGAGGAGTGTGAATTATTCCATATGATGTGTTTGAGAACACACACATACACACACACACACACACACACACACCACACACACACACAGAGTACGTACAAAGCATACACAGTACACGCACACCAACACACACAAATACAACAGGCTGTCATTAACAGATGTGCCTCTTCTCACTCTCTGTTTAATATCATTTTATAGCTTCACATCTCCACAGCAATCTCACGCTCTCTTTGTTTCTCTGCTCTGTCATTTTCTCTCTGCCTGATATATCTCTCTCTCTCTTTCTCTCTCTTTCTCTCTTTGTCTCTCTCTCTTTCTCTCTCATTCAGTCACCTTCCCTCTCGCACCCTGCCCCCCCCCCCCCCCCCCCCCCCCCCCCCCGCGCCTCCTTGAGTTCTCACTTTTCTCTCACTTACTGAGCTCTGTTCTGTACCCCCCCCCCCTTTTTCTTATCCTCCTTTCCACTGTATCATGGGAGCTTTGATGGAAGCCTAGCCCGAAGCAGGGCAGCTATTGAGAGGCACTGGATTCCTGCTCTCTCTCTCCCTCTCTCTTTCTCTGCCTCTCTCTCTCTCTCCCTCTCTCTCTCTCTGCCTCTCTCTCTCTCTCCCTCTCTCTCTCTCTGCCTCTCTCTCTCTCTCTCTCTCTCTCTCTCTCTCCCTCTCTCTCTCTCTGCCTCTCTCTCTCTCTCTCTCTCTCTCTGCCTCTCTCTCTCTCTCTCTCTCTCTGCCTCTCTCTCTCTCTCTCTCTCTCTCTCTCTCTGCCATGAGGATTAAGTAGAGTGGGCATCTGGCAGCTCCATCAGTTGGGAATGGCAGCCAGACCCTTTCCATATTTATTGAGAGGATTGGAAAGCTATAGAGAGATTGGCCAATGGGATCCCAGCATAGAACGAGGCCTGAGAACCAGAACTACACTGTACTGTGTCTTTTTTTTTTTTTTTTTGAGTCTGCTTTGGGGTGAATGAGAATGCTAAGAGTGGGAGGTTCTCACGGAACACATATGCATGCGTTTGTGTGTGCGTGTGCGTGTGCGTGTGTGTGTGTTTTAACATGTGCCAAGTAAGGTGCCGTGGGCATGTGGTGTCTATGTGGATAATAGTCGGGTTATTGCTCTTTTCAGCGCAAATTGCCTAAGGAGGCAAAATTTCTGTGCTCACTGTCTGTGCTGAAATTCTAAAACGCTTACTCTTCTCTGGCTTTGAGACTGTTAACATATTTTCTGTATTTTTGGTGAGAGAAATTCTTACGTCAAGCTTATGTTATTGTTCTCTCTTTTTTTTTTTCCTCTCTTGAACCGTAGGTCCTATGGCATCTGGACATCTTCCGCAGAAGTTTCCGGCAACTGACCACTCACAAGTGCATGGAGGACTCTTGTATTTTCTGTGCTCTTAAGGTAAGTTTGGTCTCTCTGTCTCTCTCTCTCTCTCTCTCTCTCCCTCTCTCTTTACCTTCCTTTGCTTGTGGAAAATATCAAGCTCTTTGTGAGCAATGGATGGTTAGACGGAGCAGGACTTTGCGTTGAGACTTGGACAAGCTCTGGGGAGTTGTCGGAGGTTAGGCTGGGGTTATCTCTTTAACACAGAGAAATATACAGCACACTCTTAGTAATAAGGGTGGCAGCAGGCCCGTGGAATCTCCTGGAGTCCCCAGGCATTTCCTCTAATAATGTCTCTTGATTTCTAACAGCGCCCCCCCCCCACCCCTCCCACCCCCCGGCCTCTCCTATACAGTCGCAGAATGGAAATGAGATGCCCGTAATCTGTCTCTCTCCGCGGAAGAAGTCCTTTTCATTTCCTGTGCTGGCTGCAGAGAAGGAGGGATGGCAGGAAAAAAAAAAAAGAAGAAAAAGTAAAAACAAGAGAAAACCCTCCCTGTCGTTTCTCATTCGGACGTTTTTGCCCTGAAACTGTATAATTTAACTCAATTGTTTTTTTTGTTTTTTTTACTGCTCTTAAAAGAACAAAAGAAAGCAAGAAATGTAAGTCAGTGCAATCTTGCTCAGTATGAAAAGCCTGATGGATGGAGCAGTTGTTGTTGTTTCATTTTTTTTCCCTCTCTACCTTCTCTTTGTTTTGACTTTAATATTTCTCTTGTGTGAACTGATTTACTCTTTCGTTGCGTTTTGATTGGTGTTCTCTGTCTGACGTAGCTGCAGAATCCCACTGGGTTTTTTTTTTTTTTTCCCCCCCAAGTTCTCAGCAGTTCTCAGTTGTTGTTGCCTTGGCTACCTGTTAACCTTACAACTCTCTTTCCTCTAACTTTCCCCTTGTCTGAGCCCACTTGTTGCCGTGGGATGTTGTTGCCATAGAGGCTTGCGCCGTTCCTTGTCTCAGTAGCCTGCTATGGCCTGAGCTCTGTGTGTGTGTTTTTTTTTCTTTTTTTAATGTTCCGTCGTTGCTTGTTGCTATGTTGGCCCGTGTTGTGTTTGAGGCCCTCGCTGTTTGTCACTGG
>NC_044499.1:48538314-48560814 GCF_902362185.1 Chanos chanos | reverse complement strand
CTCTCTTTCTCTCTCTCGTCTCAGCCTCCCTCCCTCCATCCTGACTCTCCTTGGTGCAATGCTGCAGTCAGCATACTGCACTACCTGTTCTAATGCTACAAGCCCACCCTTCTCAAGGGAATACGCACCCCCCCCACACACTGCCCCCCCCCCTCCCAGCGCAACCCCTTCCACCACCCGGCACATGGGCATGATGGAGCTTCATCATATATGTGTCTCTGTATGTCCATGTTTCTCAGTGATGTTTGAGACGCGGTTGTGCGTCAGTAGAACCGGGTGACAGATGCTAATGTTCAGTGACTCTTATCGCTGAGTTTGAATGAGTGTGTGTGTCGTGAGTTTTCAGTGGCTCCCTGTGAGAGAAATGGCGGTGACTGACAGGGGAATGGATTATATCTTGGTTTTTTATTCACCCGCTTTTCTGTTTAAGTGTCTGAACGCAAATAGGCTGAAGTTTCCTCACAACCTGCTAACGAAAATGCTTTCGTGAAAAAAAAACAAAAAAAACCCTTGTCCTTCCTATATAATCGAACTGTTGAAGGGCATCTCTGTTCCACAGAATTCCTCCTCGTGGAGGAGTCCGTAGATCTTTCAGTTCTTAAGTGTAGACCGTGTTATGGCTGAACGCTGTGGTGTGTTATTGTTATATTCTTTACAAATTTAATTTACTAAGGCATGCCTCTGGAGTATCTTGGCTCTGAGTATCGACAGGTCTTATTGAAGAGTGTGTGCGTGTACCTGTGTGTGTGTGTGTGTGTGAGTGTGTGCGTGTGAGTGCGTGTGAGTGTGTGTGTGTGTGTGTGTGTGTGCGTGTGTGAGTGTGTGTGTGTGTGTGTGTGTGTGTTAGTGCATTTGGTGGATGCTGTCAGTTTAGAGATCCAGTTAGTTATGTTGCTGATGAAAGCTGTTTTTTTTCTCTTACCCCAAGGTTCCTCTCGCTCGTACAACTCTTCTTCTTCTTTTTTTTTTTTTTTTTTTTTAACGTTGATGACTTTTCTTGTCTTTGCAGAGCATCTTTGCTCAGTTCCAGTACAGCAGCGAGAAAGTTCTTCCCTCGGACGCCCTACGCAGCGCGCTGGCCAAGACCTTCCAGGACGAACAACGCTTCCAGCTGGGCATCATGGACGACGCTGCCGAGTGCTTCGTAAGGCCCGCCTCTTTATCTCTCCCTCCGCGCTTATCTTTTTTTATCTCTTTTCTTCTGTTTGATTCTCTTCCGATTCTAATCGCTTTGACCTCCTAACTTTAAGACTGTCCAGAAAGTGCTTTTGCTGTGTGTAGATCATTTTGTAATGCTTTAAAGTTTGTAACTAAGAAACAAACACAACTGAATTACACTCTGTCTAAAAAACTGGAATAGTTATGCCGTATCATTATAGTATATCTAATTACTTAGTTTACAGTGTCTGTCACGTCTCTGATCTCTGATGTCTAGCTCCTTTTCTTTACCCATTTGCAACGTTTTGTTAAACAGGATTTTGGATGCATGCATTCTTTGTTGTTGTTGTTGTTGTTATCATGACTTGGAGACTTATTCTCTCAGTACATTTATCGATCAGCTCAGTCCTTTGAATTTTATCAGGGACCTTTCAGCGGAGACCAGGACCCGGTCATTAGACTTTTTACCCCGAGCCTTCGTCTCTACTGTCCTCTCTTACCTGTTCGCTTGTCTAATCCAGACCCGGTGATTATTCGCCTGTACTTGATTAAGGGCCATGGATTCCGTTTATCTCACATTTATTCCCTTAAAGGACACAGTGGGTAAACATCAATACAGATAATTGCTTTTAAGCAAATAAGCAATTGAACAATCATTCACAAGTGAGCAGCTAAGCTGTCCCATCAAGATAGCTCCCGTAGAGTGGTCTCTGATTGGCTCTATTTTAAATACCCATTTAAATTCAGTCAGTACTGTAGATGTCAGGACTTTTAAGATATAGATTTGAGAATGCAGCAAAGGGTTCTGGGAAGGGTACAAAAGGCTGCATCATCAAAGTCTTGTTTAACACAATTAACATCTCTGCTTCAATACAGAGGCCCTCTTCCCTTTTCCCTGTGTCCTGTTGATGATCTTTCTCTCTCTCTCTCTCTCTCTCTCTCTCTCTCTCTCTCTCTTTCTCTCTCTCTGCGCTCTGAGTACAGAGCACTGATTACTGTACGTATTCGGCTGTTTCGTTTACGAGATCGTCTTGGGCAGGAGGCCAGGGGCTTGTCGTGCTTTCTCTCTCTCTCTTTCGCTCTCTCTTTCTCACTCTCTCGCTCTCTCGCTCTCTCTCTTTTCTCTCTCTCTCTTTTTTCTCTGTCTCTCTCTTTTTCTCCGTGTCTTTCTCACTCTCTCTCTCTCTCTCTCTCTCTCTCTCTCTCTCTCTTTTCTCTCTCTCTCTCTCTCTCTCTCTTTTTCTCTGTCTCTCTCTCTTTCTCTGTGTCTTTCTCACTCTCTTTTTCTCTCACTCTCTTCGTACTTGACAGCTCCACTCCACACATGCGTCCGTTTTGAGCGTGTCAGCCTCCTTCTTTCCCTCCTTCATCACGCTCTGCTCATCTGCACTTCTGTGTAGTAAATAATGACACTATTATCTGAGCAGGAAATTACATGCATTAAAAGCACTTATGATTTATAGTTTTTCTTTCTTTTTTTTTTTTTTTTTTTTGTATTTTTCCGAATGCACGTTTTGAAGTGTGGTAAAGTTAACAGCAGTGGAGTGCCGCCGATACGAAATTGTAATTTCCTCATGTGCGAGTGAGTGGATGAAGCGTTGGAAGTTTTTAGATTTGATGGGATGGAGAGAGATAAGAGTCTGTTGGAGGAAGAAGAGGAGGTGATGTATGTTCCTCCTCTCTGTCTCCTTGCTGCTCCTCCTCAGCCCTGGACCTCCGGGTTAAGGAACTGGCAGCTTGATCGATTGAATTTGAATTTGTTCAGCCGGCGGATCAGAAAGAATCTTATGAAATATAGATGTGTCCGCCCCCCCGGCCCCGCCATACCCCGCCCTGCTCGTGATCAGATTAACATGAAGAGAGTGCTGACGTTGGAAAATGAAGAAAGCTAACCGATTACGCAAGATGTCTGATACGTTACGCACATAAAACAACGCAACTGGCCCTAAGGACACACGCACACACACACGCACACACACACACACACACACAGACTTTATTTCAGTCCTTTCACATCCATTAAAACCTATAGCGTTGACTTATGGGATTGCATTGTTTTAAACGGATGCTTTCATGATTGCTTTGACTGTGCTGAATGCTGATAAACACTAAACTTGAGGTCTGGATTGTAGAAACTCTTTGGGGGTTGATTTAACTGAGGCAAACTGTGTTTTAACTCACAGGAGAATCTCCTGATGCGAATTCATTTTCACATCTCAGATGAGACCAAGGAGGACATCTGTACAGCCAAACACTGCATCCCACATCAGAAATTCGCGATGACTCTCTTCGAACAGGTTAGTATTGACACACTGACACACACACACACACACACACACTTATGCCCAGACACTGACACACGCACACTCACACGCGCACAGACACATACACACATAGACACACACGCACACACACAATATCAGACATGTCTTTTTAAAAAACAAAACAAAGCAAAAATGTTTTTTCAGAAGTTAGGACTGGAAATATATGCTCCATTTTAGCGCATGCAATGTAATGAATATAATGTACACACACACACATCACCCCACCCACACACACACACACCATCCCCACACACACACACACTAATCTCTCATACCACTGCCACTAACTAATCTTTTATACCACTGTATACATACCACCCTCTCACTCAATCTTAATCTGTAATCCTACTTTTTTTTGTCTTTGTTTGTTTGTATATGTATATGTACACATACATTTGACTGTTTGTTTGTTTGTTTGTTCTTTGTCATTTATTTATTTTCAGTGTGTGTGTAACAGCTGTGGAGCCACATCAGACCCTCTACCCTTTATTCAGATGGTGCACTATATCTCTACCACCTCTCTCTGGTAAGTGGTGTATCGTGATGCAAGCTTTCAGAGTTCCCAAGTACACACACACACACACGCACGGACACACACACACGCGCACACACACACACACACACACACACACACACACACACACACACACACACACACACACACACACAGAAGCATTTCCTGTTATATAACATCCAAACAAACAAATAAACATTATAACATCATTCTACAAATCTGTGTTGTATGGAGAGAAAAAAAAAAAGCTGCTTAGATGTTACATTTCAAGCCAAACTGCTGCAGAACATTTTTGAATTTCAAATGGAATGTTTGAGTAAGATTTGTTTTTTGAGAGCTGAGTAAAGATTGGTGGAACCGTATGGTTATGAGATGGCCACGGAACACAATTATTCTGTGTGGTTCTTAAGGTTTCTAAAAAAATTATACAATTTGCAGATTATAGTCAATAAGCAATATGTCCAAAACATTTTTATTTTTTCATTGGCTGAAAAGATTGGCATTCACTTTAGGAGAACCTTTCCAGCGTCTCAGAGACGCTGGCATGTCACCGTTTGATTACCGTCTAAAATCAGCTGATCGAATGAGAATAACCCAGCCAGATTTAAAGCCCACAGTGATGGAGTGTTAGTAGAGAACAGGGGAGGTGTGATAGGTGTAGTCACATTGATTTGGAGTGAAGTGGTTTTGTGTCTGTTGTGGAGATGGGGAATTGCATTAGAGGTGAACAAGTCTCTTGCCGCTCCTTGAATGAGAGAGCCCCCAAGTCAAGTCTAAGGCCTGGCTGGCCAGGAGATCTGTAATGGCCCTCTATATCACAGGTTATTAGCTGTCACTGAGCATCTCAGACCAGTGAGGAGCGTCCCCTCCGCTGACTGATGTAAAGGAACTGTAAGCGCTCCTGCCCTGACTGCTTTCTTCTTTCCCTCCGACACACACACTAACACACACACACACACACGTGCACACACACAGACGCACACACACACACACGCACACACACACACACACACACACACACACACACACACACACACACACACACACACACACACACACACACAATCTCTCTCTCTTTCTCTCTCTCTCTCTCTCTCTCACACACACACAAACACATACACACACACACACATACGCACACACAATCTCTCTCTCTCTCTCTCTCTCTCTCTCTCTCTCTCCCTCTCTCAGTTTAGATCAGAACTGCCTCTGTACATGTATTGTCTCAGAGGACACTGCAGGCTCTGGGGAAGAGCTGTGCTATTTCACACAATAACTCATAACTCAATCAGCTAACCAACAATAACCTTCCTTTTATTCAATTTATCACAAGGCAAATGCACACATATCTAAAAAAAAAAACATTTATTACACATCTCTCAGGCTGTGTTTAATATCACCCACAGGGATTTTGCCTTGGATATATTCTATCATTTGAACCAGTTTTCTCATAAGTTAGCGTTTTAAAGACAGCGCAGGCGCTTGGATGACAGTTCACACTCAAACCCAGAGAGCTTTCTCATACATTGCATTAAACAGTAATGTGGTAATGCTGAAATATGTTCTGGATATTGTTTAGACACAGAATCGGTAATTGTTTTGGTGCGTCCCTGATCTAATTAACAATGTAAACAGCTGTGAAAATAATTTGATGCTCGTTAATAAAACACTGTGTCTACTGTTACCCCCCTTATATCAAACCCCTGGCTCTCACTGCAGAGAGGAGATGATTAGTCAAACGCTGGCTACTGTTACGTCACCCAGGTGTCATGCATTGGTTAGGCCAGAGGACAGATACTCCAATTACATGTAAAGCACTTTGGGAAGTGTTGAAAGGCACTCCAAGAATCTATTATCAGACTACCTATTAGACTGGAAGCCCATTCTATTCTAGAAGGCTTTGATGGATGCTGAGGTGCTAATGCCCACAGAGTTTTGAGCACAAATTACTGCTCGCGGCGCACACACACATGAACACACACACACACGCACACACACACACACACACACACACACACACACACACACACACACACACAGGGTAGTAAATCGCGTGCCTGGCCGCATGACTGTGTGGCAGTAAGTGATAGTACAATGTGTTCCCTCCCTCCTGCGAACTAGATGCCTGTTCCACAGAGGAGACACACACACACACTCACACACACGCACACTGTCACAGCAGGGTGCTTTAGTCACACATACACACGCACACACACACACACACACACACACAAACATATGCAAGACTTACAGCAAAAAAAAAGAAATTTGCACAATTGGATCCAGTTTTAATCATCAAAATATAGTCGTTGCCGCCAAATTTGACCCTCATATTTTGCTCAAGAGAGAAAAGGAGCTATGAAGTGTACTTTTCATGTTAAAAAGGAACACGTAAAATGAAAGATTAGACACTAGAGTAAAGCCTAAGGCATAAGGATTTCTATTCAGCTGTTGGCATAGATCTCCACTATTTTCCATTGCGCTGAAACAGTTTAAACCTGTGTAACGTGTAACTTCAGGCATTTAAATTCCTGCGGTCACTACCCTATAACATAATCCAACTTTGACCTGTCAGCAATTTCAAACCTGTTATCTGTTTCATCAGTACTTGCTGCTGTACTAAGATTATAGATTTTATCACACTGTGCTTTGGAATACCACATGTCATCCAGAACAAGCCTAAGTTCTTGGTTTAAATTTGGAGAAAGAATGGCTGTTTAAATGGACAGGTTTGAGATTGCAAGATGTGCTGTGTCAGTGTGGAGAGTGGTGTACAAGTGATAAATGTTATTTGTCCTTCCAGTATCGCACTTAGATTGTGTCCAATTGCCATCATATTTCACGGGACAGAACACATAAACTTCAAACTTTTCTTCAGAAGAATGGCCTCTAAAATGACAGAACTGTTAAGAGGTTATTTAGAAGTGTGTAAAAAGTGCTGAGTGGTGGGTTCTGCGAGTGCAAAAATATTCACAAGATCAGTCACTTTCGGATAATGCCTAAAACAAGTCCAGTTCTCTGCAGCGTTCGCTGATGGAATCTTGGCAATGATTGACATCGTACCTCCTTCTCATCGAAACGATGAAGCCATTCAGGGAATACTGCACTGTCCTTATCAGTGTAGAAATACCAACATCTACATATGCTTTTATTTACAGAACCGCTGTGTTCCGTTTGTTTTGGTGTGGACTAATGCGTTGAATTAAATCGAAATAGAGTTGTGTTTGACAGTTACATGCTGACTGTTTAAGATGGAATTTGTTCATGTTTAGGACTTTTGGTGCTTAGAAGAGAACATTTGATTGAGTCAGACAGTACATGTGTCAATGTCTGACATTAAAGTGCAGTAATCCAACGTGTGTGTGTGTGTGCGAGTGTGAGTGTGAGTGTATGTATGTGTGTGTGTGTGTGTGTGTGTGTGTGTGTACGTGTGTGCGCGCATGTGTGTGCACACATGAGCCCCCGAAGCTTCTGTCTGAGCTAATTTCCCTCTCACATGAGGACATGTTGACAGCCAGTATAAGAGGGAAGATATGCTTCTAACATCTTGATGTATATCATCTGGATTTGTGCAAGGAAACATTGCCCACACACATACACGCACTGACACACAGACACAGACACACACACACACACACTGACAGACATCCACATGGTGGTTCCCTGAGGCGTCTGCTCTGTTGGATGTAAAACTGTGATAGATTAGAGAGACAAGGCATGACTTTATTTAGTTTCAGTCCCTTCTAGGCAGTACCAATCTGAAAAAAAAATCTACAAAAAGAGAAATTCATCTTTACCTGGACTTTGATTATGACAAGTCTAACCTGTATTGAATTTAATAATGATGAGGTACGACTAACAGGAGAGTGTGTTCAGTAATGTTATGTCATGTAGAGTTATTGTGATAAAAAAAAAAGAAAATTGTTCTCAATCAAACTGAAGAGAGATTCGAAATAAAATGAGATGATTAGTAATAGTGGCGTTTTGAGTTCAGTAGTGATACAGTGTAATAAGTAAAAAAAAAAAATGTCTGCGATAAAAGTTACACTAAGGTGTAAATAGTAACAGTTTACCTGTGATAAGTAACAGTGAGTAGTGATTACTAACAGTTTGTCATTTGAGGTGTCATGAGCAGTTCTTTGTGTGTGATAAGTAACATGAGGGTGCAGTTACTAACAGTTTATCTGTACGTCATTACAGTATAACGACCTCAGGCATTTTCAGAGACGTGATTAGTAGGGCTGAATTGCGTGGTGAATTCAGTTATTATGCCGTGTATCGGGAGCACTCCTGTGATTGACAACACTGTGCTGTCTTGCACAATAAAGAATGATAATTACCAGAATTAGATGAGCTTAGTAACAGTGATTTATGATAACGAAAGCATGACAAAAAACAGTTGCTCTGAATTGTAATTAGAACCAGGATGGTGGGACCAAGCAACCAGGTGCTGTGTTCAGGAATGATGATGTATGACTGGTAACCATAGTGATAGTTTGAATGGTAACGGTATGCCAGCATCACCAGTTTGGCACTATGATTAGTGAGAGTTTGATGTGATTAGTAACAGCTTGATGGATTCAGTGACCATGTGACGTAATAATTAACGTGATGACGAGACTAAGTATGTTCAGTCTCATGTTAAGAGTGAGTCCGAGCGTAAAACTGGTGCTTGAGGACACGTCTGTATTCTTCGCCCCTCTGCTGCAGTAACCAGGCCGTACGTATGCTGGAGTGCAGGGAGAAGCCCACGCCCGACATGTTCGGGGAGCTTCTCCGCAACGCCAGCACGATGGGCGATCTCCGCAACTGTCCGGTGAGTTCACGCACGCGCACACACACACACACACACCTACACACACACACACACACACACACCTACACACACACACACACACACACACACACACACCTACACACACACACACACACACATACACACTCACACACTCACACACGTGTAGCGTTCCAACTACATGAGTACACACAGACTCTTTCTTTGATATACACATACTCTGAATACTATACAATGCAGATACCTGCTCGTGACCTTTTGCTTGCGATATGTCCATGTGCTCGTGAACACTGATGAGACTTGAGGATTTGTGTTGAAGAAAACCCCGGCGTGAACAGTTAATGCAGGGGTGGAGAGCCCTGTTCGCTTCACAAATTGATTTAGAATTAAGCTAGTCGTGTTTTTCGGAGCTCTGTGTTCGAGTGTCACTCTGCGCATATGTGTTTGTTTTGTTGTGGCCCTTTTTACTGGCCTTATATGACAATGGTTCTCTAGAACGTGCACACTCACACACTCACACTCACACACACACACACACTCACACACACACACACACACACACTCGCACACACACACTCACACACACACTCACACACACACACTCACACACACACTCACACTCACACACACACACACACTCACACTCACACTCACACACACACACACTCGCACACACACACTCACACACACACTCACACACACACACTCACACACACACTCACACACACACTCACACACACTCACACTCACACACACACACACTCACACACACACACTCACACAGTCACACACACACACACACACACACACACAGGCTAAGTGGCGACACAAAGGCTGTCTTTACTGGGTCTCAGAGTGACAGCTGGAATGAGCGCAGTCCTCAGCTGTCCCTTCCGCCGAATGTTGCCGTAAACAACAGCGACAACACACAGAGCCTCCGCCCTGCCCGGCCAGATCAGCCCAGCACCCAACAACGACCGATTCACTTATTCCTCGCACGACTTCTCCTCACACACGCTTTACAATGATGCTCAGTATGAGCGTGAAAGCCTCCCTCTCCGTCTCTGATTAGGATGGTCATGAATACTTATCCAGTGCTCCTTTGCTTCCCCTCTCTGGAAAACTTCATCTTTTCTCAGAATTTCTGCCTGGTTGTTTTTTTTTTTTTCAGCTGAATTGGCACCACAGTGATGGTTTTACATCTTGAATGGGACAGGGTGTTTGTCTCGTGGTGTGTTTGCCATTAGCATCGCTGCTTTTGTGAGTCATTGCTGTCTATGTGGCAGAGAGAGAGAGAGGAGAGAGAGAGAGAGAGGAGAGAGAGAGAGAGAAGAGAGAGAGAGGGAGAGAGAGAGAAGAGAGAGAGAGGGAGAGAGAGGGAGAGAGAGAGAGAGGAGAGAGAGAGGGAGCTGTTTGGTCTGAGAACTGGGCTCTATTGTATAATTCCTTCCTGCCCAGGTCTGGTGCCAGCTTGTGCCAACCTGCTCTCTGTGACCACAAAGACGGTGTCGGAGCTGGTTTTTGTGCTCTGACTGACGAGCCGGGGCTGGCAGTCACGCTGGTTACCGGGGCTTTCTCCGGCTGTTTCCGCACCAGCCCTTGCCAAGCGGCACGGCAGTGGGTGATGACTCAAAGAGATGGTTCTAGAACAGTGGGTGCTGAACATAAGGCCTCAGCAGAGCAAATACAAGACACTGAAGGGCTCTTTATATGTCTCTATTCAGACACACACACACACACACACACACACACACGCATACACATACACACACACACGCACACACACACACACACACACACACATGCATACGCAAACACACAGAGACACACACACACACACACACATATGCATACACACACGCACACACACAAACTGCCGTACTAATGTGACCCATTCCATCCTATCCTGCCCCTTCAGATACACACATTCTGTCACTCACACACACACTTACACACATACATGCATACACACACGCACACAGACACACAAAGACACACGCACGCACGCACACACACACACACAAACTGCAGTACTTTGACTAATGTGACCCATTCCATCCTATGCTGCCCCTTCACATAATTACATTCTGTCACACACACACACACTTACACACACACACACACACACACACACACACGTTCACGCTGTGCTGATCTTCTTTCCTTTGTGTGTGTATCTCAGAGTAACTGTGGAGAGATGCTGAGGATTCGTCGTGTTCTGATGAATTCCCCTGAGATCATCAGCATAGGGCTGGTGTGGGACTCAGATCACTCTGACCTGGCGGAGGATGTCATCCACAGCCTGGGCACCTGCTTACGCCTGGGGGATGTAAGACACACACGCACACACACACACACACACGATTCTGTCACCTTGACTCCTTTGCCTTGAACCTTCTGGTCCTTCCTTAAGAAAAACAACTCTTTTTTTGCAAGAGTTTGTATTCCCACTGCAGCTGCTCTATCATTCAGTTTCTTGTTTACAAGATTACATCTCATGAGAGTGGTAAACCAGTAATCTCCTGTTTATGGATACATGGCAGAGTGACATGTGTATTCATAAAACCATGACTTTGATCTTATAAGTCAAAATGCCCTTCTTTATTGTTGATGAGGCGATAAATCTTCTGACGGCTATGGGTTCACCGCAGAATAGCTAAGGCACAGCCTAGTGTTTTCAACACATCTGAATAGCAAATTAGCCACAGTCGTGTAAGGCATCGTCTGAGCTAATTTCTTCTCCCCTCTGTGCCTGCCCTCCAGCTGTTCTACAGGGTGACGGACGACCGGGCCAAGCAATCAGAGCTCTACCTAGTGGGCATGGTGTGTTACTACGGCAAGCACTACTCCACCTTCTTTTTTCAGACCAAGATCCGCAAGTGGATGTACTTCGATGACGCGCACGTCAAAGAGGTACTGCCGACGCCTGTTGAAAGTGCAGCAGGACTCCAAGTTGTTTGCATATCTAATCCTCCCTTATGAAAAGCTAATTGGGCTGTAATGTTTGCGTTGCATATCAGATTGGGCCCAAGTGGAAGGACGTGGTGGCGCGGTGTATAAAAAGCCATTATCAGCCTCTGTTACTGCTCTACGCTGACCCTCGCGGGACCCCAGTGTCTTCACAAGATGTGCCAGCGCAACTCGACCTGCAACACTGCAGCAAGGCTGGCTACGACAGCGAAGACTCTGGTGCGTGAGGAGATGAGAGAGAGACAGAGACGTAGAGAAAGAGAGAGAGAGAGAGAGAGAGAGGGAGAGGGGGAGATAGAGAGAGAGTGAGCAATAAGTAATGAATTAATGGGCAGAGAGGAAGCATGAGGGAGGGGTGAGATGCATAGAGAGAAAGAAATAAGTAATGATGTGATGTATAGAGAGAGAAAGCAAGAGAGAGAGTGAGAGAAGAAGAGAAAGAAGAAGAATAGCAGTAATGAAGTAGTGGGGAGAAACAGAGGAGGAGAGAGGGAGAGGGAGAGAGAGAGAAATAAGGAATGTGGTAATGCAGTGAGGGGGAAGAAAGCAGAGCAGGATGGAGACAGAGAGCGATGAAACATGTAAAAAAGTCTAATAGGCAGAGGAGATTGAGCATGAATAAAAAACACAGAGATCCCATGAAAAGAGAAGTAGAAAGCAAGAGCAAGAGAGAGAGAGGGAGAGAGAGAGAGAGAGAGAGAGAGAGGGGGAAAAGAAACAAGAGCGGGACAGAGAGAGAGAGAGAAAGAGGGAAAGACACTGGCATAACTCTTAATGTTTAAAATCTTTCGCTGAGCACTTCTGAGAATATTTAATCCCAGATGAATTTCCTTGAATTGCGCGGTGACTGCGTTGCTATGCTTTCAGGACGAGAGCCATCCATTTCCAGCGACACGCGCACGGATTCATCCACAGACAGCTACAGCCACAGGCACTCCCGCTCACACCACGAGTCTACGACCAGCCACATCTCCTCCGACTCTCAGGGCACTGTGGTGTGTAACCCAGACAACGCCGGCTCCCAGAGCAGCATGGATACAGCAGGTTGGGAAGATTGCGTTCTCAGCCACGTTCTTAGCCACACACAGGTCAAGTCACGACACAACACGACACAACGCAACGCGACTCGCGAGCTGGCTGCACACATAGTTCCTTAATCTACGCTAAGGCTAGCTGCGGTGTTACCGAAGCTAAGGGCAGAAACGATCTCTTTCTTTTTGGCGTTTGCACAGGTGATGCTCTGAAAGAGCCGTCCACTCCTCTGTCCAACCCTCGACCCTCGGGCTCCACAGGGCGTCTGCAGGACTATAAGGAGACCGTCGGGATCATGATGCACAGCCGACCCCTCTCCTCTTCGTCGAGTTCCGGAGTGGGGGGTTCTGAGGCTGGGGTGCGAGGACGGGACTGGGAGGACGAGAGCACCAGCAGTGAGTCGAAATCCAGTTCCTCCGGAGGACGTTACAGGCCGTCTTGGAGGCCCAGGAGAGAGGCCTTGAACATCGACAGTATCTTCAGCCGCGAGAGACACCGACCAGCAGCCTACGCCACACTGGGGGCATCCCCTGTGCCCGAGGACACGGGTCCACAGAACGAACCGGTCGCAGGGGCCGGTGCAGAGGGCCCGGGCGCGGAGGGGGTTAATGTGACAGATGGGGCGCCAGTCCTTTCCGAATCTGCGGCAGAACGTTTGCCGGTGCCTCCTCCGCTGCGAGGGATAGAGCACCAACCACGGCTGATCCAGAGGATGGAGAGCGGATATGAGAGCAGTGAGAGAAATAGTACCAGCCCTGTGAGCATGGACATGCCCCTGAACGAAAACAACGCCAGCGCAACAGCACACAGGTAACACCTGTTACACCTGTAGCTAACACACGTTACATAAAGGTCAGAATTATTGTTCTGAGCATTTACAGCTAGGTATGGCTAGTTTAGCTGATGTTACGTTTATGATGAACGACTATCCATAATACAGAGCTCAGAGACCCAGTAAGCTCATAAAATTAGGTGGATTCAGTGGAACACTGTGCTGGCAGACATTTGGAATACTGGTTAATTCCTCTGACAAACTGGAAAAAGCTAGCTATGAGTTAGCTGATGCAGCTGTCCAGCATGACAACCGTTAGCAGCGCTGTTTATTGACATGTTAACAGTCAAACCTAAAGAGTATTGAAAAACACTCAATATATTTAAAACACAGTTCAACTGGTCAGATAGATCACTGTGTCTGGTTTTGTATCTTCCACACAGATAATGGGATGGCTGGCAATTTGAGCCCCAGCTTGGTTAAAATTTTTTTGTTCATGTGTGAATTTGGAACACACCACAGTCGTCATCCACCATTTGAGGTGGTTTTATAGAGCTTTAGGAGAAACACCCTCATAGTGTCTTGCTGATAAAACCTCAGAGGATACTCTGACCTCACCACTTGCCCAAACTCTGTGAGAAGACACCACTTACCCATAACAGCGAACTGGATACCTTAACTAGCTTTAGCTGACAAAGCTTCTTGTGCATTTGGGGAAAGGCTGAAGAATTAGTCAGAGTCAGTGAGTTAATACTTAGTGCAGCGCTGTGTGTATCAAATACAAACTGTATTTACATTTAGGCATAATTCATCATATACAGTCATCTAAACTCCTAACATATTTCTTGTTGATGTAGTACATTTACAGTTATATCTAGCATGCTCGTAATGGTCATGTTTGTAGCGACTGTTTTAAAGTTCAAATGCAGCACTTAGTGCTGTAACGCCTGACAACTCATATTTGAAGTTCTGACTGAAACAGAATGTTGAAATAACAGCAAATCTATTTATATGCCTTTGGAACTAATGGAGTCACAGTTAGACTGAGAGGCATAGAAACCACCCAGGGAGAATTAAATAAGGTCTGAAAATGCCCCCCCCCCCCCCCCCCCCCCCCTCAGCACTAGCTTGCAGAGATAATACATTCTTTTCTCTCTGTGGATTTTATTACAACATCATGACCCAAATCCCACTCTGCATTTCAAAAAATGTCACTGAACAGGAAATACATCCTCAACAGAAGTGCACATACATACACGTACACACACACGCACGCACACGTATATATGTATTTATACATACATTAATGGTGTTGTTGCTTATGCATATACAAATAAGGTCACCCTATGCTAATGATGTTTTGTAAATGTGGCCCCAAGTGAGATGTAGCCATGCAAATTTTGACACGAAGATTGACGTCGAGTGTATTAAATGTGTTTCTGTTGATTATCTCTCTCTCTCTCTTTCTCTCTCTCCTGCCTCAGGGATGTTGGACCGAAGAGACCTCTGACCTCAGGGCCTTCTTGGCGCACAGTGCCCAAGTCCAAAAGCAGCAGTGCCATCCTCCAAGACCTCAGATCACCCAGCTGGAGCAGCAGTCCCATCAGCTTTGGTTAGTAAGATCGACCCCACCCACCCGCGCAAATACGTTTACATTTCATTTTACATACAGTCATTTGGCTTTTGTTCAAAGAATACATCCAAGTACTTTACGTAAAAGCTATAGGGGAAGGTGTCAGATATTTAAATGTGTGTGTGTGTTTGTGTTCTTGTGTGTGTGTGTGTGTGTGTGTGTCTGTGTATGTGTGTGTATGCGTGTGTGCGCTCTGGTGTCTGTGTGTGTCTGTGTGTGTGTGTGTGTGTCTGTGTCTGTGTATGTGTGTGTATGCGTGTGTGCGCTCTGGTGTGTGTGTGTGTGTGTGTGTGTGTGTTTAAAGGCGAAGGTCGCAGCGAGCTGGATGAGCTGCAGGAGGAGGTGGCTCGTCGGGCCAGACAGCAGGAGCTCCAGCGGAAAAAAGAAAAGGAGAGAGAGGCGGCCATGGGCTTCAACCCCAAACCCAGCAAGTTCATGGACCTGGATGAATTACAGCACCAGGGTAAATAATAGCAGTCAAGACCAACACACACTCAGAGAGAGAGAGAGAGAGACTGAGAGCTTGAAAGCAATCAGAGGACACAGAGAGAAAGAGAGAGCCCCAGAGAGAAAGAGAGAGGCTGAGAGAGAAAGAGAGAGCAAGAGAGAGAGAGAGAGAGAGAGAGAGAGGGAAGCAGTGGTTGCGAGTGTGTGTGTGTGTGTGTGTGTGTTTGTGTGTTACAGGCCCACTTAGATTTTAGAGCCTTGTTACGAAAACATCACTGAAGTTTGAGAGATGAGAGAATAATTTAATGTGGCTGAATGACTCTCTCTCTTTGTACCGCTCTCTCTCTGTCTCTCTCTCTCTCTCTCTCTCTCTCTCTCTCTCTCTCTCATTCTGGGTGACTGAACTGCCATTTGCAGCCCCAACAGGCACCTGAGGGGTGTGAGAACCCTCCTGTAGGCGTGTCATATCCTGTTGATTTCAGACTGCTGTGTGAATGTGTGTTGTGGTTCACTGCATTGCCTCCTCTGCATTTTCAGCACTACAGTGTTTAATTCAAACACACAGTCAAGCAAGAGCCGGTGGAATTACACTGGCCCTGATGCACGTAAAACCAAAGAGTGGTGACCAAGGGTTTTTTTCAGCAAGGATTAAAATGGACTGCCAAGAACCATCAGTTGCAATACTTGTCACGCACACATACACAGCCACACACACAGATGCACATTCATGTGGTATGATACACTGCCACATAACTGCACTGTCCTCCCTCCTTTGCAGTATCTGGGCACTTTTCAAGGTGTATGTGTTTTCTTGAGGCAAAAGTCTGTGTGCTTTTGTGTGTGTGTGTATGTGTGTGTGAGCGTGTGTGTTGTTTAGTGTATCTTTGTGCATAACTGTGACATTTTTCGTGCTGGTACAGACTGAGCTTTGTGTGTGTTGATTTGTGTGTGTGTGTGTGTGTGTATTGAGGGAACATGCTGGGTCGCTGTGGGGGTGTGTTCTCAGCACCCTGCCCTTGGTGTGTTGTCTGCAGGGAAAAGGGGCAATTTTGAGCGCTGCTTGGCTGAGGTGGACTTGCTCTTAGAGCAGTCACTACGGCTAGAGCAGGCAGGGGATACATCCGCCGCACTCGCTCTCTCTCACCACGCTGTGTGTAAGTAAATTTAACCTGCCTCTGCCTGCCACTGTGCCCACAACCTAATACCACCCTCTACTGCTCCCCGCGCTGCAACACCCTGTGTGTGTGTGTGTGTGTGTGTGTGTAGGTGGGTGTAGGTAATCTGTGTGTGCTGTCTCTTTGTTCCTTCGTCTTAATGTCCCCCCCTCGCTTTTTGTCGTCCCATCCCGTCCTCTGCTCGTTCCGAGTTTCTCTTTCGTTTTCTTTTTTCCTTCCTTCCTTCCTTTTTTTTTTTTTTTTTACCCCATGGCACACTTTTAGCAGTCAGGTGACGGCGCATTAAAAAGGGCCGTATCGTTGAAAAGGGGCAGTTACGTCGCTGAAAGGCAGTCCGCTTTTGGGGACCGTAGAGTCACGTCTGTGAGAGGGTCTGGGTCGGGCTTCGCTCCGGTGATTTTTAGATGATCTAATTCTGCGAGAGGATTGTCTGTTCAGAAAGCCGTTCAGGCGGGCCTTCCGGCTTGTTACGGGATAACAATGCAGAGAAAGCCCCGGAAAGTAAAATCCTCTACGAAATCCACCTCGCAATATTTCTGTCCCCCGTTCAATTCCGCTCAACGGAATTTAAAAACCGTTAACCAACGGGAAGGGTCTGAATCCAACTCTGAGATAGGTAGGGAGGTGAGATTGCTTCTACATCTTGTCTACGCTTCCTCATATTGTCCAAACTTAAACGGGAGATGAAATGTTTTTTTTTTTTTTTGGTCAGTAGTGGTGTTTACAACCTGGAACAACATTTGTGTGTGTGTGTGTGTGTTTTTTTTTTTCTCAAAAGCTTTGGCAGATCTATTGAATGATTAATGAGGAGAGAACAATCCCAGCCATGCAGAACTCTCCACTAGAGCTATTTTTGAACATGCCCCACTCAAAACCACTATCCAGGTCAGCAAACCCTCCGTGTCTTCTCTCTCCGTGTTCTTGCTCCTGAGGTGGACTTCTCAGACCTAATGGGAGACAGACAAAAAAAAAAGGGAAAGCCTGTTTCTATAATCGTCTCCACTCTCCGGTTTACTGTTTCACTTTTACGCATCTCTCTGGGACTTTGCCCGTCGGCTATTTGACCCCTAGGCCTTTCAAAGTCCACCTGTCACTCACCTGCTCTCGGGCCAGTCATAGCCTCTCAACCTTTGAGGTGAGCAGATTTAGAGCGATGGAGACCAATCTCATGTTCTCCTGTGAGGCTGGCCCAGATTAAAGTGACTGTGGTGACCCTGTAATCCCATCACTGGTTTCTCTCTTCTCTCTCTCACGCAACTTGCCCCCCCCCTCCCCTTCCAGCTCTTCACCCCCACCACCACCTCAACCCATTTATGTCCTTTTGTCGACGTCTGTCTGTGTGTCTGCTCTTGCCTCTGTTCCTGCTTTCTATGTCGTTGGTCTGTGATTGGCTGCCGTAACTTCTTACTAAGCCCCCCCACCCCGCCTCCCGACTGCCCCCCACCCTCCCGACTGCCCCCCACCCTCCCTGTCTATGTCAATGCTGCCAACTCTTAATTTCTCCTCAGCTCTGTAGAAATGGAAACGTCATTGGCAGTGAACTCAAAGCAAAGTGCAGCTGTGTTTACATAAAAAATGTTCTGAAAATAGCTTCTTTTTTTTGTGATGTGAAAGGGAGAATAAACGGTAAATTGTCATTTCAATTCTTAATAAAGCAAGTCCCAGGAAACCATGGCAACACCTAACCTTTCAGGCAGTTTTTTTTTTTCCCCCATGTAACAGCCACAGACAGGAGAGAAACTAAAGCATCCAGGATCCATTCAGAAATGCGTCTCTGTTATTCTGAATGCTCAAATTTGTCTTTGCTATTCGTCTTGAGATAAAAAAAAAAGAGAAATATTTCCAATAAGAGCGTAGAGTAAAACAGACTTTTTCGACTCGCTGGTTTCTCTCCTGTTGGTCACCTGAGCAGCCTCCTGCTTTTCCATACTGTTACCTTTCTTAATTCTATTTGACATGTCACTCATGTAATAGGGGTACGTTCAATAAGCAAAACGCTGGACAATGCTGAGCAATGTTTTTTCTTTCTTTCTTTATGACGTAGTCCACTGTACGGTTGTCTTCTTTTCCCCCTCTTTTTTACGGGGAGCTACACCGCTAAATATCTAACACTTTTACAATTGTGGATGTCACTGACAGACTCCTCCGTCTCTTCGGTGGACGTTAGTTGGCTCTCTGGACTTCACGCGTTGCGAAGCCCTAAAACAATGTTTTGCTTATTGAACTTGTACCAGAATCACATTCTTGGGTGTAAGGTGGGTGAAGCCCACTTTGCCCCTTTCCTCTTGCTCTTTTATTTAAAAGAAAAAAAACAAAACAAAACTCAACACTTTGTCCTTTCTGTAACAAAGAAAACGTTCTGCATGCTAGTCCCTCATAACTCAGCTCTTCTTTTCTGCATTTTGTCTCTTATTTTTTTTCTTCTTCCCTCCTTCTTCCTCTCTCCTTCTTCCTCTTCTTCTTCTTCTTCTTCTTCTTCTTCTTCTCCTTTATTTTTTTCCCTCTGCTTTCCTTTCCGTTTTTCTCTCTTTATGTTTTGTTTGTTTGGTTTTTTTTTTCCCTTGCATTTGTAGCTAAACTAAGATTTTCCATGCATGAGGGCAGTGCTAACACTCATAGCAGGACTGTCGCTGCCGAAGCCAAACTGCAAAAATGCATGGGGAGAGCTCGGGGTCTACAGCAGCGCATGCAACAGGATCAGGAGCCCGGCCGCCCCATGGGGCTCTCCAGGTACCACTACTGCCCCCCCTCCCCTCCCCTCCCCCCCCTCTCCGTGTGTGTTCCACGCTCCTCCTGTCTCCAAATACCAGTTCCCCAGTGCTTGAGTGTCTGTTAATGAGGTTTTACCTTTTTTTTCTTTCCCTTTCTTCAATTAGCTGAAATGACTCTGTGTGCCAGCGCCTTATTGAGTTACGGTTGGAGTCACAGTCATCTCGCAGATGGGAACTGGTTTACAGGGTTAGGATGTTTTCGTGTTTGCTTAGATTCTCTCTTTGTTCTTAATTTTAGTTGGCCTGTTGTTCAGATCGCGAACTGTATCCAGGTCTGGTACCCAGGGCAGGGGAACTTTTGACTGTGGAAAATTACTCGGAACTGCAGCGATTTAGAATGCAAAAGGCGGTTGTTTTCTTTCTTTTCCTTTTCTTTTCTCTTTTTTTTTTTTCTTAACCTCATTCCTTCGCGATCGATTAAAGGCGCTGATGTGATATATAGGCTGACCTGGCCGGGGCCCTCTCCGGGTAATTACCGAAGGTTGAGATTCAGGAGCGTTTACAGGGTGCATGCGCGAGACCGCATTAATCAGAGATGTTTACTCCTGCGACGATACCTCCCAATGAACTCCCCTCTCTACCCCACGCTCTCAGGCATGCTGCCTTCAGGGGCGGCTCAATTTACACCACACGCAACTAAATGACTCTCCCTGCTTCCACTTACCCAGGATTAATACCCCCTCCTCTGCTTCATTCTACCCTCCTGCCAATAGCGTGGGAACAGTGACCCGTCCTGTGGAGCTACTGCTTTGTATCAACAACAGAACTTTACATATGTAGTCAAATGGTTTGCGTTTATAAGGGTCGATGGCATTATCATATTCAGAGGAGCATAACAGTTTTTTTAATTTTTTTTTTTTTATTTTAGGGAATGGAGGAGTGTATGTTTTAATGTGCCTGTTCGTCAAAACCGTACTGCTTAAATGGGACGATGACGGGTGTGTAGATGAATCTGTGAGAGGAGTTAACTCACTGTGCTGTTTCAGGGAGATGTATGCAGATAAAGGCTTTTCGTTCCTACGCTGTCACGGTCAGGGAGACTCGTAGATGTGTTTGCTGCCAGTCTCCTGGTTTACACTGTGACTAGAAAATATGCCAAGGTCACTATGAACGGAACATGGAGTTAGTTTTTGTGTGTGTGTGTGTGTGTGTGTGTGTGTGGTGTGTGTCTATGCCTGTGTGTGTGTTTTTTTCTGTGTGTGTGTATACATGTGTGTTTGTCTGTGCGTGTGCATGTGTGCGTATGTGTACCTCTGTGTGTGTGTGTGTGTGTGTGTGTGTGTGTGTGTGTGTGTGAGAATCCTTGCATGATCAGTGGTGGGAATGACGTTGGTCTCCTTGACTGTGGTGATCAAACTGCTTTTTAAACAAAGTGTCCTTGGCAACGTCACGCCTCTGTGACGGTTAAAGACTGTGATAATAGAAAACTTGCTCAATAAACCTCTATTCATCACGATCAACCAGAAGTTTTACATGTATGTGATGTATTTGAATACTGATGTCTATTTTTATGATGTTTTCTTTATTGTGTGTGAGACTGCATGTTCTCCTAATGTTCTACTTGACCTTGATTCACCTTGCCGAACTGTGCTAAACTAGAAGCTATGTGAATTATAAATAGATCGTGTCTCTGTATGTTTAAGTCACTGAACAAGTACAAATGTTGTTTTTGTGGCTTTTTTTTTGTGAGTTTTGTTGTTTTAACCCAACAGTCGAGCATTTCTTAGTGACTGAAGAACTTCTGACCATAATCACTGTTTTCTCTTTTCACCCTCCAGTGAACAGCCTGGCCCGGTCCAAGTACTGCTGACAGACAATCCGGAAGAGGTCTGGGAAGCCAATCAGGACTCCGCCTTTGGCACGCCCTCTCCTCTCCACACAAAGCCACTCCCTTCCTGTTTAAACTCGCCCTCTCGTCCCCTGAACCGCCCATCAGTCAACAGTCCCCGCCCTACCCCAGCTCAGCCACACCCTCAAGGCCACGGTCAGGGCACTGATTGGCCAGTGCAGGAGGAAGAGAGAGAGTGGGAAGGCATAAGACTGTCCGATTTGCTCCAGGCGTCTGGCGTGAAGATCCGACCCATCCGTAAACACCTGGCTATCTCCCTGCCCTCTCTGCCCTTAGACTTTTGGAGCCTTTTAGGGGAGGACAGAGAGCAGGTCCAGCGTCAGCAGCCCTCTGCTTCCTCTGCAACCCCTCAGAGACAGGGCATTTCCGACTGCCCAGATTGGAGCTCCCATCAAAGCAGTACACCTCCTGCCCCTCCGAAATCACCACAGCCTGAGCAGAAAGGTCAGGAAAGGCCCAAGCCGCCCTTTTGGCAACCTTTGCGCACTCCTCTGCAGTCGCACTCTTCCGTCCAATCCCTCTCCAGCTCGAGGTTAGCCCCTCCCACCTCCGCTTGTCATTGGTCCTCATGGAGCCTGGACCGCCCTGATGCCGTCATCACGACCTACGAGACGCCATCAGAACAACAGAACCATCCGGAAGGACCCTCCCCTTCTTATGGTCCCTATGCTTCTAGCATCACTGGACGACTTCTCTCCCCACATCATGCTGCCAGTTCCAGAAATAACAACGTCGCTAAGTACTCCACTTCCCAGCCTGCCCTGACTCTGGAGCTGGAACCAAAGGAGCCTGAAGACCAGGAGCTGTCTGAGCTGGACTCGCTTTACCGGGCTAGTCTGCAAGCAGGACCGGGCCCTAGCCGAGCTGGCAGAGCAGGTACTTTGAGCCCTGGGCCATAAAATGAGTCATAAGTTCCCTTCCGTGTCAAGCATAGCAACAGGAATTAGGTAAACACACTAACCGACTATGTCAGAGATTATATTATGATTGCGTCTGCTGCTAGTGGTTTGTATCCAGTTGATGGTAGTGTCCAGGGCTATTTGTGTGTGTGTGTGTGTGT
>NC_044499.1:48533314-48535814 GCF_902362185.1 Chanos chanos | reverse complement strand
AGACAGCGTGTCTGTATTTCAAAGTGTGGTCGTTTTGTCTTTTCTTTTTCTTTTTTTTCTTTTTTCTTTTGGTATTGTTGTGAGAGGACTTTTCTCTTTCTTTGGTTTTTGATTGGTTGGAATTCCTGTCCTTCACACTCCACCGTCCCTCCTCCCTCCCGCAGGAGGTCTCCAGAGAGTCGCCGAGTTTCTGGCTGTGTTTGACGGGCGTCAAGCTCTCGCCGATGGGAAGTACCACAGTTTTGCACTGACCCGCGGCTCTCTGCCCAGCGCTTCCCAGAGGGCCGACTCGCTGGCGTCCTCCCCCGACCCTCCCTGGACCCGCTCAGGCCGAGCCTGGTACTCCCGCTCCCGTGGTCCCCCTCAGAGGCATCTGGTCTATCCCACCCCGTCCTTCCGGCCACGCCCTCCGGAGCAGCCCTGGAGGGCGCGGTGGAGGACGGACGCAGGCCTGAGTCTGTGTGTCTCTGAGGAACTGCTCCAGCTCTGAGACAGGCGGCGGTCCCAAAAAGATGCGACGTGCTCCCCACGCTTCTGTCACACCCGCCACATCGTGTTCCACCACCAGGCTTTCTCTCGATCTCTCGTTCTTTTTTTTTCTGTGTTTCTTTTGTGTGTGTCTTTCTTCCTGCATCTCTGTTTGATTTTCTGTTTTACTCTCTCTTTCTCTCTCTCTCTCCCTCTCTCTCTTTTCTAATCTCTCTGAATTAGATTTGTGGACAGGCACAACTGTTGCCTGTTTCTATGCCTCTCTGTTGGTGTTCAGTTTAGGCCTGTCCTCTTCCCACTCCCTATGGCCTTTTTACATCTTAGCCTCATGATGGAGGAAAAGCTCCCCCTCTGGCTGATACTGTCTGCTTAGCACACAAAACAGAAACACACAAAACATTGACTTCTCCTGTTGTAGAATGCTGATTTAGATGTGTGTGTGTGTGTGTGTGTGTGTGTGGCTACGTTGTCTCTCTCTTTTAAAACTCTGTGGGGTCTGATATATTTCGCTAACTGAGGTCACGTCTGCCTCACGGCTATGTGTCCACTCGCTGGTTCAGAACACACACACACACACACAAACACACAAACACACACACTCACACACACACACACACACACACACACACACTCGGCCTCCAAACAAACCGCGAGCACTTAACTTAATTAAAAGCCCTGCATGGTGCATTGCTGACAGAATGGGCTGATGGTATCTTGGCTTATATTTCAATAACCCTGAGCTCCGTTTAGCTGTGTCCCTGGCCCCTACAGCGACGGAGTCGATCGCCAGCACTCACACATGACCAACAGGAATGTGGATGGATATGGGAGGAATCTAAGGGCGTTCCATTTGCTCGTTGACCAATGAAAAACGGCCTTGACCTGGCCCCCCCCCCCCCCCCCCCCCCCCCCCCCAGCTTACACCACCAATCCTCACCATATCTTTCAATTCTCTGAATTTTGAAAAGGATTCTTATTTCTCCTCTCTCTCTCTCTCTCTCTCTCTCTCTTATCTCACAGAAACACTTTTTTTTGTACGAAGATTAGAAAGTAGCGTGTTTGTGTAGATTGTATTGATTTATTGACTAAGTACTTACATGCCTTGTACAAAGCAATGGAAAATGAGCTGTACTTTTTTTTGTATGTGTTCCATCTCCTGGCTCTGGAGAAGCCCTCTCAGAGCAGACGAGTGAACACACTCCTCCACCTCCCTCCCTGTGCGGAGAGGGCAGAGGACGAGCCAGAACCCCAACCCTCAGTCTCCACTATGGGCATTTCTGCAGCACAGACCTGTATGTCATCCTAACGTCCCAGGAAAAGACTGCTTTACATGTTTCGACTGAGCGAACACTAATACACAAGTTAATGTAAAAAAGAAGTATTTATATACACATATGTGTGTATATACACACACACACACACACACACACACACACACACACACATATTTACATACACTTCTTTTTCGTATACATATATGTACATATATATATATATATATATATATATATATATATATATATATATATATACATACATATATATACATAAGTATATATACATATGTATATATATATATATATAAGAAAGCTATGAAATCTTATGAAGTAAATGGAGGAATGGAGAAACTCTAGGTTATGACATAATGGAATGTGAATAATTTTAGTGGTAATAATTATTATCTGCATTAAGACAAGTATAGTGCACTTCAGAAGTGTTAACTGGAATAAATCTGCTATTTTAACCCCAATGACGGTTCTCCCATTTATACAGGGAGATATGCCAAGTTACGCTGTTTTTTTTTTGTTTTTTTTTCCTAGCCCACAAATTCAGCTCTAGCTATGAGGCTGATTAAAAAAAAGAAAGATTTAAAAAAAAACAAAAAAAACAGGAAAAAAGTTTTTTTTTTTTTTTTTGGAACTGGATTGTACTTTTGGCCCACAGTCGAGGGAAAACAGAATTTTCCATATTGTGTTGTCACCTCAGTTTTATCATCCTCGTTTAGGGGAAA